>NW_024882486.1:0-270128 GCF_019059575.1 Amphibalanus amphitrite | reverse complement strand
CTACGTCCGAAGTAGGCAACACGGTCTACACGCACCGTGTGCCTGCTTCGGCGACAGTCATGCCCGCGGTGGGCGAGGTGAGCCGGCCGGCGGCCATGATGACGGCAAACCTAAGATGCGCACCGAGGCACTTACCCGCAGCACCACGCGCGGTGGCTCGGTGCGCATCTCGAAGAGACTGCGCTGGTTGCTTGGTGCTGCTGTCAGCAGTCATGACAAAAAAGTATCGGCGGCGTTGGTATCTTTCGGTGTGAACGCCGTGAAAGGTAACCTCGATGACCTGATCACCGCGAAAATATCTTACTGTCATGTAAGAAAGCCGTGACCAGGGTCATTGAGGTCACCAAACTCAACAAGGACACAGTAACCGATCATCCTGAGCGTCATCCCCCCGTGCTACATTTCATCCGAGGGGCTCGCGCTGTGCCGGGAGCTATCATCAACCTATGAACAGCTAGCCTCCCAGCTTGATGCCGCATTTATCAACGTGGAAACGGCACTTGGCGGCCCCTCGGATGAGGGGGATGACATCCCCCTAAGGCGTTCCGCATATAGCAGTGACATGGTCCACCTCTCCCCAGAGGCCCTTCTCCACCTCTGGGAAGAGGTGGACTGGGCGCTGGTGTCGGCGAGTCACTACGTAAGAAATGAGTAGACTTGACGACTAGACTGACTTGACGTGCCCTGCCGTCGTTGCGTTTGCCGTGGACAGGCGCGCGCCGCCGCATGTTTCAGCTGAGCAGTTGGCCGTGTGCGGGCCGCGGAGCCTGATCGTTTATCGGTTTGTGTTGTGTATTTGTGATGCTGCGCGGGGCCGGTCGGTGGGCACTGACCGCGCGATTAGCCCAGCTGTCCAGCGCTGAGGCGGCGCTTGTGTTGCGTTAAACCCTTGCTAGAAGCTATGGGTTGATAATTAAGGTGGACTTGACAAATCATCGCTGTCAAACTTGCTTCTCGAGAAACATAAATGATGCTGATTTAAATGGTGTTTATGCTTATGTTTATTGTAAAAGCACCAATAGGCAGCATGTCCAATAATATGCAACTCATGCAGTTAAAACGACGGTAGTCCAGGTACACATATGAATAAAAAATACCCGTAACCACGCAAACATGAAACCTCCAGTATAGAGTGTCGCCATTGATGATAGGGACACCAGCATCGACCAATAGGAGCTCTCCCTGACAGGCGCTAAGCGGAAGCTTGATCGCTTGATCTCCACAACTGCTTGACCGATTCACTCGCGGTCTTTTGTGTGGGATAGCTTCTTCCTTTCTTATATGTAGTGTGCTATTCTCGATGCGTATGGGTGACCACTAATGCACGTGCCACGTGCAAAACGAAGAGATGTCAGTTTGGTAACAAGTCTAATAACTCTGCAGTTAGTTTGCCGATTGCGCTGATACTTGGCATGGATGTAGGCACCCGCCGCGCAATGCATTTCCATGTGTCACGGTTGGGGTGCAGCTGCACGTGCGCACGGGCAGGGTGACGCTTCAAGATCTCGAGAACGGCTGGGCCGACTGTGCTCAAATTTGGCATACCGCTAGAGACTGGTTAGTAAGGTGCCGTGCACAAGTCAGTTAGTATGTATTTTCATGTGTCACGGTTGGGGTGCAACTGTTCGTGCGCACGTGCAGGGGTCGCTTCAAGATCTTGAAAACGGCCAGGCCGATTGAGCTCAAATTTGGTACACCGCTAGAGACCGGCAAATAGGGTGCCGTGCACAAGTCGATTGGGACCCACGTTGCACGTGCGCACGTGCAGTGTGACGCTTCCAGATATCGAAAATGGGAACACAGCTTGCACGTGCGCACGTGCAGGGTGACGCTTCCAGACCTAAAAAATGGCCGGGCCATGGCACTCAAATTTGGCACACCGCTATAGACCGGCGAATAGGATGCCGTGCACGTCAGTTTGTAGCACACCCACTCTGGTCTGCACGTGCAATGTTCGTTCTCTCGTTTGGCGGCGGGCGTTTTGCTGCGTTTACAGAGGTGCTTGCTCAAACAACCTGCGGTCCCCCCCGCGATGCGGAGCCCAGCATCGCAAATGCTGGTATAGGTAGGACAAAAGTACTTTAAAATGTCCGTAAGACATAGGTAAAACACTAGGGGATCAGAGCGAGGGTTAGTTTAGTTTTTTTTTTTTTAGCGAAACGAGATTTGTTATCTACGTTCTTTTGCTTACGAACATTTGCGTACCTATAACTCCTGTCTCATTTAGGATGGAGTGGGGTAAATCAAGGGGTAGGCTGGTCGGTTGGGACTTGGGTACACTGGCCCCCACCTACGCAATTTTTTATATTATCCAACATATTATATGTACGTTTCCAGCCTTTTTGGCAATTGTAAACGTGCAAACATGTGAAATGATGTTTTTTCATGCATTTATGGCATAATGGTAGGTGTCATGGCCACTTGAAGGCTGGGTCAAGTTCATTGACCTAAGATGACCTTAAGCTTATTTTTCGAGTTTTACAAGTTACCGGGGCAATTTTCGGAGGTGATTTTGAATTTAACACCAATTCGAGCTTTTCAAAAGTAGTTTTGCTACCTAGGTATGCAGTATGCACTATGCAGCATGTTACGAAACTGTCAGTGGTGGTTAACACTGGTTAACACCTACTCTGGATAGCTGGCTGGACGCCTATTGATTGATGTTACCTAACATGATTGGACCCACCCCAAATGCACAATCATCTGTGCTCAAAGCTAATAATGTTGTCAAAATCAGGACCCCGAGAAACCCTAACAGCTTCACTTTACGAAGTTCTATAGGTAAGCAGATTCCGATTTTCTTCTCTTCCTTTGGGTCGTTGACTTGACGACATGGAAGGTCAAGCAATGACGTATGGGAACTCAAACTGGGGTATTGTGAGTTTTTGCTTGTCACTTGCAACACGCTTTTTTGTTAGCCCGATCAGGGGTTGAACGGATGGGAAGGAGGTCCGATCGATACACTGTTATCGGCTGGGAATATGTCAATACGGGCGAGAAGAAGACGGTGCTATGGTTTTCATGTAGGTAACTTCACGGGAATTCGGTTGTTATGTAAGGTGTACCTAAGCACATGCGCAACTCATAAATGCAAATGACGTACATACTTACCCACATCAATACTCGTCGTTTTCTATTTCTCATCCAAATGTCACGAAATTATAATGAAAATTATACCGCAATGTTCCCGACTGCCAGTATTCGCGTGGAACCGGCAGCTTGTCGACTGTTTTAGATGAATTTGTTTTTTTACGTTTTGTCAGTGAAAGTGAATATCGTCGTTGCATGAATGATAATCGCTCACTGTTGTGCAGTGCGCACCTATCGTTCAACCTATTCAAACGATCGACAGCTCCGCAAGGCGATGGTGCGCATGGCTTTTCAAGTTCTGAACGGTGGCGTACACTTTCTGAAGAGGAAGGCTGCCATCTAGATACACGCTATTGGTCTCAGAATGAAGAGATGTCCGGTAACAATGGCAGGATAAATTGCGCACGATGCGTCGTCAGGCACAGTTGCCATTGTGGCCGTACATCAGAGGCGTATGATCGATGGTGGGGGCCGGTGGAGGCGCGGCCCATTGACAGGTCGGCGGTGCCCCCCCCCCCCCCCCCGGGCGCACCCGTCTCCGACGGTGAGTGTGCCGGTCAGAGGCTCGGTGGAGGCCCGACAGAGGCCTGGCTCGGCGGAGGCCTGGCTTGGCGGAGGTATTTTGCTGAAAATAGAGCTGGTGCTGAAAAATTGGACGACCGACCTGCCATTTTTATGCGAATATTGAACAAAGGTCAGTGCTAATTTTATGCTTTGTTGTGCTTTTAATTTGAGTGCGATATTCATGAATAATTTACTTACAATCAAATTAAGCACCAAAAGGTAGGTAATCCTCCACGGCTTAGAAATATTGAAAATACTTTTAACCCTAAACGAGTATGCACATGTTATATATCAAGGTGCAATGCTATAAATTTATAAATTGGATGTTGGGTTGCTTGTTTCAAATTTTTATGCATAAATAACGCACGTCACTTTTCACAATTTATTGATGGGCTCTGATGATACCTAACCTTATTTTAGGACGACAAAGCCATTTTTGCCATGTAAGGCCACGGAATACCTAATGTTTAAAAATTTCGAAACTTTTGTGATGTATGGTAGGGCTCGGGTGCGGCCAATACAAAACGGCACTCCTTGAAATTACCAATATAGAAAAAGGTAAATATTTATCCGTTGGTATTCGTGGCTTAGTGGGTATTCGATAATACTGTATATGAAAAGTAATGAATTTTCGGTCACGGACCTTCTTCTGATCTAACTATGTTTTTGGAATACAATGGAAACAATTGGACTTCAAAAACAGTGTTAGATCAGAAAAAGGACCGTGACCGAAAATTCATCACTTTTTCATATATTATCGAATAGCCACGAACACAAACAAATAAATATTTATCTTTTTCTAGATCGGTAATTTCAAGGATCACGGTCATTAAACTTTTGTATTATGCTTGTAACTATAATGTTTCTTGCTCAGGCACTAAACAGATTAAAACGGCACTGCCATTTAACGATGATAATGGCCTACCGGTTATTACGAGCGAGCGAGCGCAGCGAGCGAAGCGAAGTCTTTTCAATATAACAGAAAAATCTCAGTATGAGCGGCCCGGCCCGGCCCGGCCTGTAACGCTTTTGAGAGGCTTATATCTCAGCAACCGCTGGACCGATTGGCCTGCGGTCTTTTTTGTTGGGTAGCCCCATGCCTTCTACCCCGTAATTGACTACTTTTGATACATCTCAGTGACCGTCGTGACACGTGCCACGTGAAAAGTCAAGGGTGTTCAAGCTGTTTTGCAAAAGTAGTGATTTTGAGAGGCTCATATCTAAGCAGCCGCTTGGGCGATTGACTTAGAGTAATTTTTGTAGGGTAGCAGCATCCCTTCTACCCAAAATAGGATACTCTCGATGTATGTGGGTCACCCCCAGTGCACGTGCAAAATGCAACAATAAGAGGTGCCAAATTTGTTCCCATTTCAGTAACTCGGTAATTACTGGGGCGATTTCGCTGAAACTTGGCATACAGGTAGGCACCCACCAGGCAATGCATTCCCATGTGTTGCGGTTAGGGTGCTATTGCACGTGCGCACGTGCAGGGGGCGTTTCCAGATCTCGAGAACGGCTGGGCCCATTGCGCTCAAATTTGGTACACGATTGGGGACCAGTTAGTAGGGTGCCGTGCAAAAGTCATTTTGGACCCCGTTTGCACGTGCGCACGTGCAGAATGCCGCTTCCAGATCTCAGGAACGGCTGGGCCGATTGCGTTCAAAGTTGGCACACCGCTAGTGACCGGTTAGAAGGGTGCTTTGCACAAGCCCGTTGGAAGCACCCTCTCGCCCTTCCGCACGTGCAGGGCTCACTATCTCGCTCGCTCGTTCTTCGCCCAAAAGGCGTTTTACTGGTTAATACATATAATAGGTAAGTATAAAATCGCCCTGGCGATTTCCTGCAGCAGCAGCGGTATGTCGACCGAGCGTTGGATGGTCCATCTTCTGGTGATTGCTGGTGCTGGTTTTGTGACCTGCGCTGGTGCCTCGGCGTCAGCTAGCGGCACATGGGAACAACAGATCAGCTGCATGGCCGACTATCTTCAGAGGGGCGGACCGCAAATGATTGACATCTTTATCGGCGCTCAGTTTTCCAGTAAGTGATGGTAATTGAAGAATGCATGTGGGAGAGACTGGGGCGCAATTGTAACTTTTTTGTATTTTTTCATCTAGTTCAAATACGTTTGCAGCTGTAAAGCTCCTTCTTTTATTAAAAAATGTGATCTTTTGTCTTTTAAATGCAGTTGAAAGATGGCATCTTTTTCGGGTCAAAATTGTGATCCGAAAGTCAGTTCAGCTGTTACAATTCACCCCAGATACGGGGTAAAATGTAACACACCCGGGGACAATTATAACATGTTAATTAACCCTCGCCCCGTAGGGCTATCAGCAGACCCTACCACCCGTAGGGGGAGGGGCGTTTCGGCCCCCCCCCCCCCTAAGATCTCGGAAGTTACCGGCCGATTTTCAAAATTCAAACGGTGTAACCACCAGGGAACCACTACCTTATGACCAAATTTCATTGACCCCGGTCCAACCGATGACGTCACAGGTCAGGTCAAACATCGCATTTTCATTTTTCGCTGTTTACAGACCTTTCAAGAAATGTGTTGTGAAATCGAGTAAATTGGTAAGTAATTGAAAATCATCGATGGAGAATTGTTCGTCAAACACATATTTTGCTGGCTGAGGTCACTGATACCAGTTCAGGTCACAGAGGTCAGGTTCCTGAGGGTCACAATATGAAAGTGTCGTGTGATACATGTTTTACGTTCCATTTTACATGACAAATGTGAATATGTGGGTCAGACAGCCTTTGGGGACAGTTTACGTTATGTTCTGGTGAAGGTTAGGTCAATGTCAGGTCAAATGAGGTCAAATTTCAAAGTTGATAGTTTTGCATAAAATGAGTATCAATTCGATCTGCAGCTCGTCACAGGGAGTCTGAGTCTATGGGGGTCTTTGTTTTGCGCTACTTAGTCTAGAATTGCAAAAAAAAAATGAGTAAAAAGATTAACGCAATCATTTTTTAAACAGTTTTTTTCGCTATATTTTGGCCAAAAAAAAAGAGGCATCGATCTGAAATTTGGCATGTGGACAGAAGACGCGGTAGGAACTTTCTTATATTCCGTTTTTCGAAATTCGAAAAATTTTGGGATTTTTTGGCTCCTATATCCAAAAAATACTTTTTCGATTTTTGGGGTGAAAAATTAAAATCCGAGATAGCAGTTTTATAGCCCTGTCAATATCATCGTGCAATAAATAACACTAATGAATGACACTACCCGGTTATTTATTATACAACGCTAATATGCATCAAAGCATTTCTTCCGTTTCATTTTTAAGCACTAAGAAAAAAGCGTAGCTGATACAATTTCATAACTGCCCGATAACAGCTAAACTGATTCCCGAATGATCCGGGCGAATTCCTATTCAGATCGTAAATTGCATTCGGCCGACTCTATGCACGCATATGATACCTAATGTTCCCAGATGTCAGATCAAATGTATAGAGCCAGGATATACATAGGTATGTACATAGGACGTTACTCAATGTTGCTCCGTGTGTCCCCAGACGCTGAGCGGTCTCTGCTGCTGGGTCTGCTCTCCAGTCGCCTGCTGTTCGCCCGGCTGCTGCACTCCAGTCCGGCCGCGTCCCTGCGAGGCGAGGCGGGGCCCACCTCCGCTCCGCAGGTGGTCTGGTTCGTTCCGGAGACGGACTCGGTCAGCACCAGCCGGCTCTTCGAGCAGGTGCGCGGCGACGACGGCCGCCGCTGGCTGCTGGTGTCGCTCTCGGGCCGCCGGGACGCCCACTTCCTCCACGGGTACGCCGCCCGACACGCCTACATGATCGGCGGCAACGGCACGACGCGCTTCCACAACGCGCGCGACTATCACCGCGAATGGTGGGCGCGCGGCGAGTGTCGCGGCGCTCGGTACGTGCAGCAGCGCGAGGTGGACGGCATCACGGCCAGCCGGGGCGCCATGCGCGGCGTCCACCTGCGACTGCTGTTCGGCCAGGAGGACCGACCGGTCGGCGAGGACCGCCTGGAGATGCTGTACGACGGCGGCCGCATCACCGGCGGCGTCATGGGCTCGCTCTTCCTCATGCTGCAGGACGTGCTCGGCTTCACCTACTCGATGCACCCGGTGCGCAGCGACGGCAACACCTCCGTGTGGGACCGGCTCGTGATGGAGCTGCACCTGGGACACGGCGACATGATGGCCGGCAGACTGATGGTCAGCAGCGCCCGCAGCGCGCTCATCGACTTCTCGCGGCCGATGCTGACTGAGCTGGCCGGCGCGGCGTTCGCCAGTGAGCACACGCTCACCCTGTCCGACTTCCGCGTCAGCCAGCCGCTGGGCGCGCCTGTGTGGATCGTGCTGCTAGTGACGCAGCTGCTGGTGACCCTCCTGCTCTGGCTGATCGCTCGGTGTCGGCAGAGCCTGAGGAGCGCCACGGACGATCCCGCTGACGACGTGTCGCTGTCGTTCTGGGCGCTGACGGTGCTGGGCATCAGCTGTCAGCAGGGAGTCGTGGTGCGCTGCGACTCCTCGCGGGCGCACCGGCTGGCCGTGGCCGCGTTCTACCTGCTGTCACTGATGCTGCTGGCCTGCTACTCGGGCAACCTGCTGGCGGAGATGGCGCTGGCCCGGCGCGCCATGCCATTCAGGACACTGGACCAGGCGCTGGACCAGGGTTGGCAGGTGAGCGACATTGGCCTCAGTCTGGCGGTGCGGGAGCGGGTGGTGCAGCCGCTGCTGGGCAGGGATGTCACCCAGCTGCCGGTCACGCCGGCCGGACCGCTGCAGGGGCGCAACTTCCACCTGGCGGCCAGCTCTGTGGCCGAGAAGACGTGGAACTGCTCGGACCGCGGCCGCGACGAGCCGTGCCCCGTCTGCCTGTGGCCGTACACGCTGGTGCGCATCCCTTCGTCGCTGGCGTTCCGGCCCCACTTTCCTTACCTGCAGCTGTTCAACGACATGATTCCGCAGCTTATCGACAGGGGTATCGTGGCGCACGAGCGCTCGCGGTGGCAGCCGCGCCGCTCTGTGGACATGGTCTGCCCCACCGACTCCATTTCGCCGCAGAAAACGCAACTCGGCACCGACAATCTCGCCCACATCTTCGAGATATTCGGCGTTGGATTGGTGTGCTCAATTGTTTTGCTTGTGGGGGAAATTTGTGCTTCGTTATTATCGAAGCATGGGTTAAGAAATCGTTATGCGTTGGGGATTGAAATGATGCAAGATAGACTAAGTTCATTGAAAAGCAGGGCTCTCTCATTTAAAAAGATAATTGTTGGGTGAATGCTATCGAGTCGAGAAGCCTTCGGTATTTACGCTGGTGATAGTAGGTGAGACGCAACTGTCGTCTCAAGTTTTGTTTTTATTCAGGCTGCAAGTAGGAGACACTATAGACCCAAAACTGTGTTTTACTTGACTGTACAGTTGTGCATCTATTCCATAAGTGCATCTAATAACCAAGTATGTGAGGGATACCCAGAGCATTTACGGCTAGCGTTATGCCCTGGCATTCAAATAGTTCAAACACCTTCTCGGTCATGTATGTTTTTTTACACTGAGACTGAATCAATACTCAATAATAAATGAAAGATGTTTAAAAGTAGCAAAGTCGTTGGCCTTTATTCAAAAAGTGAAACGTTCATGTCTCAATTGCTCATTTGGATATAACTACTTTTCACATTGCTTCATACACTACTTCTAACTTTTCTTTACCTCTGCACCATGTAGCATTTCTGAAATCTGGCTGAATAAACGCCCTGCTACGTTTTCTGTCATTAATTTAACCCTCGCCCTGGCAGAGCATTTTTCATAAATGGCCTGGCAGGGGGGGGGGGGATCGATGCGACCCCCCTCGCAATTGGCTCCTATGGCACCTAGAAACACCAAATGTGGTATGTAGGTGGGCCCCCGGAGTTCTCGCCCCTGCGGATTTATTATGTGACAAGCTATTTTCACAAACGTCATTTGACCTCAGTTGACCTCGTTTCACCTGACCCCTGGGCCCTGGATACATACATACACCAAACAAAGAAAAACCGAGTGACATAATGTTAGTTACTGTGGTAGTAAAGCACAAAACTGATAGAACGAAGCGGATATCTCTAGTATTTTCCGATTTGGAGTTATTTGAATATTTCCAATAGACGTTTTCCCATAGGTCATTACATTGTAGGTAATGACCTCTAACTGACCTCAGGTCAGGAACATAAAAACGAACTATATGTTATACAACTCGGCGAGCTTAGCACATCCTGAAAGTTTGAAGGAAATTAGTCCAAAACTGTGGGGTGGACAGGTGCATGAAGAAAATTGAAAATTGACTCTGACTTTGTACCGGGTTTTCTGACCTGGGGGACCTGACCCAAGGTCACCCGGACCTGAATTTTTTTTATTCCGGTCATATGTAAAAATGCTGCCCTATCAGCTGTGCCAAATTTGGCGCCGCCCGTTTTTACGCTATCTTTGAAAAACCTTAGGGGGGGGGTCCGCATCGACCCCTCCCCCGTGCCAGGGCGAGGCTTTTAGGTAAGTGAAACATGCTCAACTTAGGAGGCCAGAAGTAGAACCTACGCTAAACACTTATACACTGAAGTACTTGCCCACCATACACGTAACTAGAGCTTAAGCAATACCCAATACTTACAATACTTATCTATATACTTATATAGGTATTACCATAAAAAGAAATACACAGTTAGGTATAGCCATTAGCCGGTAGCCCTCGTCTGTCAGCAGTCACCATTTCTGCATTGTCATAGTTTATGAGTCATAGTCACAGCGCACTCCTCCCCCTGAAAATATGAGTAAATACCTGTTTACACTGCAACCTTTTCTAACCGGACCCTTTAACCTGTTTGTTTGACTTTTGGGAGCGAGAGGTCACTAATCGGTCAGGACTCAGGACCAGGGTGCTTGCAACTGTCGATGAGTCAGGGCGCTAATGAAAGGCCGCGAGGGCCGGTGGAGCCCACACTCCACAGTTTGACGCCTGATTTCGACCCATTCCGACCCAGGCCGCAAGTTAAGGGTGAAGGGGTGCTTCAACCGGTGGACTATTGCTTTGTACGGTAAGCAGTCCACATCCTGTTGTGATTGTTCTCACTTCTCGTCCAGCAGTTCTGCCCCGAGCTCGTGGTATGTTATTTTTGGGTCCCGTTGAAAATCACCACGTTTTAAGGTAACTCTTCCTTTTTAGATAAGCGATCTTTGCTGATGCAGAAAAAATTGCACTTCGTTTGGTGAAAGCTCTTAGAAATGCCCTCGTTCTTTCATGTTCTTTCATGTTTTTTTTTTGCCGAGCCTTGAGGACTAGTTATCTAAAACAGACATCAGACAAAAGCGTTGAAATCAAAATCAAAATGTTTCGATTTTATGTAGGCAGGTATGCTTTATCTAAGCTACGATCAAGTTAAGAACCATATCAGCATAGGCGATCGAAGGTCAAAATTAGAGCGACCTCCTTGTGCCAAATTGGATTAGGTGTTCGTCTCACAACTCGACGACAGCGAGTTCGCGGCCGGATAGCTCCGCGTCCTTCCGACCTTCGACCTGCGTTTATATATTTACCTAGCTGGCAACTCATGGCACGAGAGGACCACGCTACACCAGGGAGGACCGTTTCGCCATCTACCTGCGATACAGTTGAACAATTCGATTAAATTATCACCGGTGAACCGTGCGCGGGCAAGGTCCTGTGGTGTCATTTGCGGCAAGTACTGCTTAGTGCTTAGGACGTCACCCGGCCCCATTCAACCATTTGAAGTGAATTTTTATTAAAATGAAGAATTTGTTGGATATTTGTAAGGAAATTGAATTAATTAGTCACAACATCGGGAGGAAGGTATTTACACAGTTCTAATGAAGGTCATTCTTTCTTAACGTCCTATTTAACCATGTCAAATGTCGCTATGCCGTTTTCCTTATCAGTTTTGGCAAGCGTTGGGTCCTTAACTATGAGTATATGACCTATATACATTATTTGCATGTCGTTTTCAGGAGGCGCGCTGTCCCTGCCTGCTAGGGCTAGCAGCTGCGCTACTGGCCGTAACCAGTGCCCAGAATATAACTCGACTGAAGCCCCCTGTTATACCTCTCATGCCTCTCAAGCCTGGACCGTTAAAGCCAAGACCAATACCAGCCAAGCTGCCGAAGGTGCCTCTGCGACTTCCGCCGCCCAAGCGACTGTATGACGGGCGGGGGGACCCCGCTGGATCTCCCGGACAGGCCATCGAGAGCTCCTTCAAGGCGACGCACAGCAAGCTTGGCGTCGTGGGAGGAAAGTACGGGGCTGGTGTGAGAGTGCTGAACAAGCCCAAAATCAAGGTCAGTATTGGCGTCGTGACGGACAAGAAGCTCAAAAAAGGCTCGGTAGGCTTACATGGCATACTTCGGTTTGGCGGTGGACGGCGAGGGAAAAGAAGAAGGAACAGGAACCGCCGCGGAGGAGGAGGAGATTGGAATGGAGGAGGAAAAGGACCAGGGGCAGGAAGAGGAGGAAGGGGCGATGGAGGCACAGGAGGGGGAGGAGGTCCTTCGACCTCTCCCCCTCCCCGGTAGAAGGACCGCCTGTCCTTCTACCGGACTCCACAAGTCTGACTACATCGACCTCTCTGACGGTGCCCACCTCGCGCACAGACCCACCGGAAGCGAGAAGAGCTGCAGCGGAGACGACGCTGGCGTCTCTCCCGCAGCCCGACGTGTCCATCTGGACCGACGGTTCGGCTGGGGGCGGCAC
Source organism: Amphibalanus amphitrite (assembly GCF_019059575.1). Taxonomy (NCBI): domain Eukaryota; kingdom Metazoa; phylum Arthropoda; class Thecostraca; order Balanomorpha; family Balanidae; genus Amphibalanus; species Amphibalanus amphitrite. The sequence goes on along the minus strand of NW_024882486.1, from coordinate 257,771 downwards.
GCACGATGGCGGAGGGGGAGCCCTGCTGATCTTCCACCAGGAGTCCCGCACCGTTCAGCTAACGGTAGCGGCCGGGAAGGTATGCAGCAGCACCCGGGCCGAACTCGTGGCCATCCGCGAGGCGCTGGCCGAGGCCGCGGGCGATCTGCCTGACCGGCCGGGTATGCTCCTCCTCTGCTGCGACTCGCGCGCAGCCATCCAGTCGCTACAAGACACGGCGGACTCCCAGTCGGCTCTGGTAGCGGAGATCAGGGACCTGCTAGACACCATCACTCGTTCAGGCCACAGACTCCACTTGCAGTGGGTGCCCGGCCACGCGGGCCTGCCGGAGAACGAGGAGGCGGACCGTCTGGCAGCGATCGGGAGCTCGCGCAGACAGGACCAGATCCCCGTGGACCTGTGGTCGGCGAGAGCCGCGGTGGCCCGCCGGGCGCGGGTGATGTGTGATGCGCGCGCCAGACGCAGCCACCCGCACCCCGACCCGACGCCCGGGCACGACGGACTGGACCGCCGAGCGTCGGTAACCGTGGCGCAGCTCCGGGTGGGATGTTCGCCCCTGACAGGAGACACCCGGCACCAACTCGGACTGGCCGAGTCCGACGCGTGCGTCGACTGCGGCGAGCCGGACTCGGTCCCACACCTGCTGATGGACTGCCCCGCACACCAGGGGCCTCGGACCCGCCGGTGGGGCCCCCTGCCGACGCTGGGGGAGATATTCTCCACCGAAGCTGACCTCATCGTAGACTTCCTGGTGGAGACGGGCCGGGCCCCACGGGACACGGCCTAAGCTGGCAGGGAAGAAGAAGAAGGGGGAGGAGGAGGAACCGGTGGGAATGGCGGTGGGTCAGGGGGTAAACAAATTAAAGAAATGGAGTCCAAAAAATTCTCCAAAGCTAAGGACACAGAATAAAACATGATGTTTCATATGTGGCACCAGTTAATTGCGTTTGCTATCCAGAAAAGGAATGAAATTAGTCACTATCATAACATAATGAATTTGTGATGTATATGAATATGCAGCATTTGTGATGAACTTTAATAAAAATCATGGTCATTCGGCTAATTTGAGATGTTTTTGCATCATCCAGGAACATCTGCAAAGACCTGTTTAGCACATTAGCCACGCAAAATCAGTCACAGTACTTTGATGCCGGCTATGAGAGGCGAGAGCGAACTTTTGTAATCAACACCCTTCGTGAACACGCCGTTTCGGACGATCATGGTGGCCGGTGGCCGCAGGGGCGCCTCTCCCGGTGGGGTGCACTGGTCCAAATCAGCGCTTCCCGAAACAGTACCCGATATGGCGGCCACCGGCGCAATCTCACAGTTCTTCGGTGAGTGTCTTACAGGCAGCTGCTGCTCGATAGTTAGTACTATATAACGTTGACGTCACTCGGCGCCTGGGCTGTGTGATGTGCCTGAGCTATGAGCTGCCACTTCTCACTTACCGTGATGCCCGCTTATAGGATTTGGTGTGGTGAAGCCTTGTCCTCATCTAGCTCTTTGTGCGTGTATTCCAGCTCTCCCTAGCTCAAAGACGCCTAAGGTGTTGACGGAATGAGACAAAAAAGAAAAAGAAATGGAGACGTGGCGTGACGTTCATACGCAAAAGGGGAGCAGCGTACCGTTTGAAAGAACGTTTGTGTTTGCGTCCATCGTGTGGTAGGTTATAAAGGTACCTTGGTAGTAGGGATGTAAGTATGTGCCTACATACTATGCAATATGCATATTACTTAGGTACATGCATCATAACCATTAACCATACAATTAGACGTCAGCGCCACCTTGTAGCCCACGCCGTCTTTCGAACGCTCCCTGCCAGTTCGTATGTGACAGCGAGCGAGCGCGCCTCTGTGCATCCATTAACACCTAAATATTTTGCCCCATGACGTAAAATACCATGGCCCACCCCTCCACTTTTCAGCCATTTTTTAAAGAAAATCTTTATTTTTGGTTTAAATACAACACTAAGAGCAGGAAATGGTTCAGCAAGGTGAAATGAGCAGAAAACTGCAAATAATGTCTTCATAGAGGTATTGGGGCTCCCTGACATTGAAGTTTCACTGCCCCCCCCACTTTTCGTGAGGTTCCTACGCCCCATGCTTTGAATAACATACGGTGAACTCCGAGTCAGGTAAGCAGATACAAAGGTGCATATGGCCTGGCCATATACCAGAGCGCGGAGCGCCTGCACATAAGTGCTGAGACTGACTGCAACTCCGTGACTTTATAATACGTGCAACGTGTAGATACATTATGTACTCAGTTGAACCGCCAACCTTTCCCTCCCGGAGCCGTATTACGTTTTTTGACGTTTGTTAGCGAGAGGTCGTGTCAATCGGTTGGGGTCAGGGGTCGGCAGCTGTCTACACACGTGTCGGATTATTATTGACGGCCGGCGTGGGCCAGCGGCACAGTTTACCCGCTACTGCGACTCATCCTGGCCGCGTGCTGGTTGGGCCCCAGTGGGGACCGTTGGTGTTTCCATCGGAGACGGCCAGCGACACCATAGAAACGTGTAGGTAAGCGATGCGAGGATGCAGTGATATTTTTGTGGTGCAAGGTAGCTTGTTCAAAGGAATTAGTTTTGTTTGTTTCTCCATTTCACCGTATTGACTGGATTTTTTGCAATGATTTTTGACATAGTTGGTTGGCTCAAGACCCATGCCATTCTGATGCAAAACCAACCGTGGTACTTACATGCTCATGTAGGTATGGAAATACATGCCGCATAGATACGTTAGCACAAGCACTTAAGTTTTGTGCGATACATTTTTTTCAGGAGCGATGCGGTGCCTGTGTCTGCTGGGGCTAGCAGCCGTACTGCTGGCCGTAGGCAGTGCTCAGAAAGCAGCTCGACTGAAATTCCCTCACAAGTCTCTCGAGCCTCAGCCATTCTCGCCAAAGCCAGGCAAGCTGCCAAAGGTGTCTCTGCGACTTCCGCCGCCCAAGCGACTGTATGACGGGCGGGGGGACCCGGCCGGCTCTCCCGGACAGGCCATCGAGAGCTCCTTCAAGGCGACGCACAGCAAGCTTGGCGTCGTGGGAGGAAAGTACGGGGCTGGTGTGAGAGTGCTGAACAAGGCAGGGGTCAAGGTCAGCCTCAGTGCTGTAACCGACAAGAAGCTTAAAAGAGGCGCTGCCGGCTTGCATGCAATAATTCGGATTGGTGGCGGGCGTCGAGGGCGAAGGGGAAGAAACAGGAAACCCCGAGGAGGAGGAGGAGGAGGAAGAAAAAGCAGAAAACCCGGCAGAGTAGGAGGAATTAAAAACAGTCACCGTGGAGGAAGCGGAAGAGCATTGATTGGAACAGGCAAAGGATGGACTGGAGGAGGTATAAGCGGTGGAGGTGCAGGAGGGGGAGGGGGAACGAAAGTGGACAAGGGACAGACAAAAGGGGGTGGTGGAAAGGCCAAGGATGTGGAAAAAAGATCATTTGCCGAAGATACTGATACGGCCTGATGAGTTGATGACGCGAGGAGAAAATCTTACGCCTTAAGGCCGCCCCACACTGGACCTCGCATGCGGGTTGCGAGTTTTTGGATTTTCGGGTTTCTTCAAAATCAAATAATGCAATCTAAGCTGAGTGACCCACACTACCATCTAACAAGCGAGTCTGCATGTTTTTAGCTTGAGAGCGACCTTGCATCGCATTCCAAAAGTTGATTTTGAGTCAACTTGCGATTTTCCTCGCTGCGAGGTCTGCGAGTTCTGCGGGGTTTGCGGGTTTTTCGTTTGAGTCGAATTTTGGTTCGTTGCGCTGGTATTGCGACTATATGTAAGATTCTGACGGTGTACCGGGTTCACTGCATTCATGAAGTTATCATAAGGGAACGGTCTTGTCACTCTGTGAATTAGTATTATGCCCGCGAACTCAAAACCCGCAAACCCGCAACCCGCATGCGAGTTCCAGTGTGGGGCGGCCATTAATCTACAGGTGCCCTTAAACGATCGTTTTCGGTCGATAACTTCAATTCGTATAGTCATAGAAAACCTTCCTTGCGTGGAAGTTTGTATACCTATTATAAGTTTATTCTGAGTTTCGTACCAAGAGAACCAAAAGACATGAGGACCGTAAATACAGGTTTATAGAAAAGGACCGTTGTTATGTATAATTTTTTAATTATGATAATGAAATAAGTTTGATTGGTTTTGAGGGCATAAATGGTTTGGTCTCGCTTTGGCCTCGTTAAACCGGACTAGACTTAAATAAACTATCCCCAGTTGAACTCGCCGTCGGCTGTTCATGCCATGCAGTGGCCGCGGAGCCACTTCTCCCGTTGGAAGCTGATGGGGGCGGAGAGGGGCGGGGGGAGGGCGGTCGGTCTGAGCTGCCGCCGCCCTGGCCGGCAGTCCCCCGCCGCCGGCCGAGCTCGGCCCCCACGCCCGCGCCCGCGCCCAGCCGGGCATGTGAGAGTGCGCCGCGCTGTCCGTCCGTTCGCCAGGTCCGCTGAGGTGCGGCAGTGTCACCATGGTCGGCGGTGCGCGGTCGGTCGTGCTGAGGACGCTGCTGGGAGGGCTGCTGAGCTGGGCGCTGGTATCAGCGCTGCTGGCAGTGGCCCCCGTCAGCGCCAGCGCCGCCTCCTGCTCCCGCGATCAGCTGGTCACCTATCGGCTGGACATAGAGACGCACTGGTCCAAACGGCGCTTCCCGAAACAGTACCCGATATGGCGGCCACCGGCGCAGTTCTCACAGTTCTTCGGTGAGTGTCTTTCAGGCAGCTGCTGCTCGAAAGCTATTACCTACTGCATTTACTCCGTTTGACAGGCGACAGCACTCAGAATGGTTGCTTTCTTTTGTTGTTTGGGTCTATTAGGTCTATTTTGGCCCATTGGAACGCATGCCAGGTGTCGCACAGGGGTTGTCGGCATAGCAAAAGGCGTCATTTTAACCCTCTAATGCCCACACATAGTTCCACGGTTCCTAAAATTAGCACCTTGTGACCTATGATTCATTTTGGGTCCCTTGTTCGAAATCTGAAGTCAAAAAATTTTTCGCAGTTCAAATTTCGGAAATAATTTGTGTATCAAATATGATACATTGGGCATTCCACTTGGTTATTTTTAGTGGTATCAGACCACACAGAAGGAAGTGAAGACATAGATGAGAAGATATATGTTTTGAAAAATTTCAGAGATAAAATGTGTAAAATGCATACAAGAAATCCTTTACTGTGCGCCACTTATCAGAACATTTTCTTAATATTTCATTGGCATCCTACTTGTATCAAAATGCCCTTTCAGTCGGTACTAAGGGAACAACGCTAATCATAGGCATCTTTTTACGAGTGCCTTCTATTCCTTTAATTTCCACGATACAGCGCGTTGCACTTGTGCATTTTTTCATAATTCAGACATGTGGGCCATGCTTCTCAAAGGTGCATTATACATACTTGATACACAAATGAAGACATTACGGTTGGTCGAAGTGAAGCAGTTCTGATGCAAAATGCTGGACAGCCTGCCGACGGACCGGAATCAATGCCAAAGACGAATGTTGGTTTATCTTCACGATAGCCGGACAATCGCTGGTGACTGAAACTCTCAGCCTGTGAATCGTCAGTTAGCAGTTTGACTGGTCGTTCGGTCCTCATGTCATCGGCGTCAGTACAACAGCCGCGCACTGACCAGTGACCAGTGCAGTAACCGTTGTACGTGTCAGACAACAAAGGTACAGGTAACTGTGTACCGATCGGCAGGAACTTGCACAATGTTCATTGACCTCATATGGAGGTGAGCATACGCAATGCCGCACTTTAACTTGTATTCTTATGGTCAGTGTCCATGTTTTAGTATAAATCCTATTTGTTCAGTGGCAATCAGCTACCATACTTGGCGGCATATGTCAATATATGACAACAAATGACATACCTGGCAGTAAAAATGTTTGCCAGGTGTCAGGCACCTGCTGGATCCTGGCAGCAGTGCATGGTTGCCTACTTCTTGGATACGTAAATCAAAGGAACCACGTCCTTCGGTCTTGACGTCTGTCTTCATGGCGAGTCCGTTTAGCTAGCTTCCTCTGACGATGACGGTGTAGTTTTCCACTCCACATTCAATCTCTTAATACTGGGATGAACGGAGGGGATTTGAATCCCAAACAAATTATGAGTCGTTCTCCAGTATGAATGAAAAGAGCTGGCTGGCTGCTAATGCAAGTCTTCGGCCATGCCCAGCTAAGACATAGACCCACAAGACATAAGCCCGTCCACAAACCCTGTTGGAATATCGAAATTGTGCAAGAGACCGCTGAATCCTCCTTTCCCAAACATACATAGTCAAGTCTCAATTTTTGGTTTCACAAGCATAAATGCTTGCACGGATGATCGTCCCTTGAAATCAACAAGCTTGTCATCGATGGCATGTCATTCCTAACGTGGTTTTAGAAGATATGGTTTGCTAGTGTCCTGCAGATCAAAAAGTTCACTGTTATCATCGTCAAACAGTTGGAAAACCAGATTCCTATGAGCGTTAGAAAAGTCGAGATGTATGAGGCATGTAAGGCCACTCATGGGCAGCTAGATGTTAGGTGATTGACAAGGATGAGAGGCGGCATAAGCGTACGAATATCGTTATGAAATATCGAGTCTGGAGCGAAATAGAGTTATCTGACGCCAGAGGTGCGAACTTCACAAAGTTATGCATCTTGTACCATCGTCATTTTCAATGACTCACAGGCCATTGTAATGCTTATAACCTGAGAAAACTTATGGTATTGGCACACCGTATGTTGCAGCGGCGAAAATTTCATAGAAAATATTGGAGTGCTATGCCCACTGTATCATATCTAGTATCCCCCAAATTAGGGGTCCATATCTTTGACCCTGAAATAGCTGCGATGTATTGCAACATACTGTGATAAATGCTGGACATTTCTCTCACAGTATACCAAGTTTCTTTCCAAATAACTATTTTTTTGTTTTTCAAATGCTAAAATTTACACTTGCATCTCAAATAGCTTTTCAGCAAAGGACAAACTGACCCTCTTCAAAATCACCTGGTGGGAAACTGAGAAATCATTACTTAAAAATGTTGCCACCAGGTGGTTGCCAAGACGTACCACTTCTGATACAGCAGGGTTTTCAACAATTTTCGCCATCAGGATTAGCACGCGAATTTTCTGCAAATTGACTTACAGATATGATACCGGGGGCACTAGAGGGTAGTGAAACTGCGTATCTCATTTAAACCCGTCATACTTGAATTGCTTTTAATACACAAGCCACAGGAGGAGTGCAGCACAGGTCACAGGAGCGCAGCACAGGTCACAGGAGCGCAGCACTTCAATAAGGTGCACGTTCCCTGGTCTTTGATTGGCTCCACCCACTACAGCTTTTATTGCCTCCACCTATAGTTATAGATCACTTATAGTCACCATGGTCAAGTGCCGATCAGCTCGGACGACTGATGGCTGTCACAGTTGGCACCATAACGTTGGCAAGTGCACCGTGCTGTTGGCAGCCAGTGAACCCTGGCCGGTGCTAGGACCTCAGCTGACAGACCGTTCTATCGTGTCACGTATACAAACGTTACTGCAGATCAACGACAAGGGGCTACTATACAATACTATACAGAAGTGCAATATGATAAACAGTCACGTATTTACATATATCAAGTTACCATCAAAATGAGAGGATATGACAATAGTATAGGTACAAATCATAACATTATCTTACATAGCGTGCATACAAATCATAGCATTATGGGTCACATATGACGGGTAAATATATAATATGTACACTGTGCGACACGCAACACCATAAGATACAAATACAGTGAGCTCGTTTAGTGGCACCACCACATCCCTTTTCAGCATCCCGGTCACGTTTCAGCGTTGATGTATTTTTGTCGATCAGTTGGCTTGTCGTTTTATCGGCAATCAATGTTCACCAGTCAGCATGTCATCACGAAACTGCGTTAAGAGTTATCGCAGTGATTTGCACTTTCAAAGCGGAGCTCTGGCTCGTGCTAACATGCTCTGATATAGCCAGCCACGTTGGTCGTAACTGGTGCCTGTTTTATACTACAACAATTAAAACAGTTGCATTCATTACAAAAAGAGACGTTAGACCGTTTCAAATAATTGGAATGCACTGCTTTATTTATGGCAGCAGTTTACACGACAACCACCACAACACTGTGTCAAACTAGTCGGCTACAACTGAAGTACCTATATTTTCCTTATTATTTAGCTTAAAGGGAGATAATGAGCTTTCTTTTTTCTTAAATAAAAATTACTCGACATCTATACTATTTCTACTGTAGTTTCTATAAAATATGAAAATTTCCTAGCACATTTTCGTATGTGAAAAATGTTTTTATTTTTGCAAAAAAGAAGCAGTACTTGCAGTACTTGTAACACCCACCGAAATGCGTTGTCCTTCTCTAAAAAAAAGTCGCAGTATATGGCGCTTTTGTTTCAAACAGCGACGCTTGGGTTTTTGTTTATGTTATCGCCTTGTCGTTGCTTGGTTGTAAGGATTCTAATTTGAATTAGAGTTAATTCGGTTTAGAATTAATTAGATTCTAATTCGGGGGTACATAGTGCCTACTCTTCTTTGTTTCCAAGTATTATTTTGCGCCACAAATGAACGGCATGCGCCAGAAACGCAGCCAAATCTTGCGATTGCGACTACGAAATTCATTATTTTGGCCTCAGAGCCTGAAGCGAAAAATACAAGCATATTTATTTCAAAAAGACTTCAGGTTTGTCGAACGGTGTTATGAGAATTTTGATAACAGTACTGCATAAGTTTTTTAGTGATGCCGCAAAAGTGTTGTATCTATCTTCTTTTATTGTGCAGTCGGCGGGACCGATTCAAAATTGAGTCGTTGCTACTAAAATAGCAGCATATGGCGACAGATGATGAACAGGAAAAATAGTTGCATAAATTTAGACATAAACCACCCCCAAACCATTAATATCTTTTGAAGGCACTATAGACGACCATTAACTAACTAGATGTGATGAAGATCAAATGTGAGGAATACGCTCATTTTACAAAATTACATGCAAGTACCAAAAAGTGATGTAAGTACTTATTCAACGGTCATTTTCAGCGCTCCCCGCTAACGTGACTTCAAGTTGAAATATTTGCGGCAAGGTACCGAATTGAGCAAAATGGTTTTAATTTACATTATAACTTGTTGTGTTTTGTCAGAAAATGGTCCTAACTCAGATTTTGTGGAAAAAGGTCATAATCTCCCTTTAACAAAATCAAGCCCTTGAATACCTACTTGGCACTTACGAGCTGCCCCTTTTCCAACTCGTACATAGCCAGTCATGACTATGCTAATTACCAAGCATTATTATTTATTTTCTTCTCATTGTGCGACGGGTGTGTGTGTCGAAACCCACGAGAAGCCTACCACCATTTATACGCAGAGTGGATGCTGTGCCGCAAGACACGTATGCCGTGCGGCACAGTATGTATGTTTTCCTCGCTACACTATAGCTTTCCCTCAGAGTATGGCGGATAGCTTACTGTTGATTGAGGAATAGTGTCTCATTCTTGTCCTACACAATGTTTTTGTTGTGGAAAATCGTCTTGGAAGAAAGATATTATATAAATACAATACGATACAATCTGGATATCCAGGCGGGCGCATTGAAGAGCATAGCTCGAGCTCGAAAACGCGTAATGCGAGAGAGAGAGAGAGAGAGAGAGAGAGAGAGAGAGAGAGAGAGAGAGAGAGAGAGAGAGAGAGAGAGAGAGAGAGAGAGAGAGAGAGAGAGAGAGAGAGAGAAGAGAGAGAGAGAGCGGACTCGGCCGCCGCTCAGCCTGGCGTCTGTTATCGCCCCTCACCCCTCATCTTGTGCCCATGTCACGATTCCCAGCCAGCAGCCAGCCAGCCACCTGTGAGCACCACGTAGTCGAGTCGGCGCTATGATGCACGACGCCGGCCCATACCAATCGGAGCGAATCTGCATAACAACCGCTCACAACTGATTGGCATTGCGTCCAATCAATAAGGCCGGCTGGTGCAGGTGGCCGTAGTCGAGGAGCCGCACCCCTGCACGACACAATGGGTCACTGGCTGCTGACGAGTCCGTGACCCGGAAGGCACTGCAGCAGGGGGGGAGCAGTCACGCCGCGGAGTAGAGGAGAATTTGATTATTGGGGCATTCCACGTCAAGTGGGACAAAAAATGATCATTTTGAACCTCACCTCCTCCGATTTTTGCGAAACTTTGTGAAACTACTCATCTATATGTGAAAATAGAGGAGACATTTTTTTTTGTCAAAATATGACGTCACGTTTCCGAGATACACGTCATCAAACATTGACTTAGGCAAGGCACATTATCATCTTTAAAGCGTCATAACTATTGAAGTTTTAGACATATCACCACGAGACAAAGTGTGAAATGGAGGGAAAACATCAGGCTTTAATTTGTGGATAACAATGTTGTCGTAATTAACTAATTAGTGAACTTAATTAAAATTCAAAAAATAAATTTTGATTATCTGAAAAATGGGTACCCTTCGATTTTGCTTATTTTTACATATTTTGTTCTCCTATACATTAGCTACATCATATAAAAAAATCCAGAATGGGCCGACGTCTACATAACTGTCTCTTGGACTTCGTAATGTCTGGCACTCGCGTGTTTCGTTTTAGCAACCAAGGAGAGGCGCTACCCGGAGATGCTTCTTTATACCCCAAACCAAAGCAAACCTAACCTGACCTGACCTGACCTGACCTAAACTAACACGTGTAAATATGTACAGCCCTCACCGCAGTTGCCGACTGGCCAAATGCTACCTAGATACGAACATTAGCCCTCACGACAGTTGACGGCTGGCCAGATGCTACTTAAAAAACGAATGCGTGTTAAAACACTTCAAGCTGACCGGCTGCGAGCCAGTGACCTTTAGATTTCGAGGTGGGTACACACTTACTACTAAGCCACGAAGATAGCTGGTCATCGTAAGCCAGTTTTTTTTAATGATGAAATTGGACATTCTCCGGGGAGCGCCTCTCTTTGGTTGCAAAAAGGAAATACGCCTGACTCTCCCAGCGCTAGGGGAGAAAGGCCCAGTTTAGCCAGAAAAGGTATTAAAAAAAAAACGGAATTTGAATTGTAGGTGGGGCGGTGGGGAACTTTATCGTGTGCAAGTTTCATGGCCCTAGATCAATATCTTCAAGATCAATTGAGGTTAAACGTAATCAAGTTTGCTATAGTGACTATTTGCGTTTATACGCCCGTAGGTCTAAGAGTTACTGGCCGATTTTCCTATTTCTTCCTTTAAACGACATTTGTAGTGTTTTGAGAATCTCTAGTTACTCTTACCATAAATTTGGCAGTTAGTGGCCTGCTAAGAGTAAGATGTCGCCGGCAGAGGCGGGGATCGGCCGACGCGGGAAACGATTCAGTCACAGATTTAAGATTGTGTTTGCAGCCTAATAATTCAATTTTTACCAGTTGATTTTCGTATTTATTTAAAAATAGATTGCCTGTACATTTTTAAGCCTTCACACAAAATTTGACACGAGGCGATCATAATCAGCGGTAAGAAGCGCGTTGCAAAGATGGAACCGTCCCGCGCCGGCACAGTCTACCATTCAGGCGGCAACGGCCGGCGCCGGCCGCCGCGCCGCTCCGGCAGGAATGTTTGACTTAATACCGCTATTACTAGACAAGTTGTGGACCGATTTACCTATTGCTTGCACGGGAGGATTCGCAATTCAATTCTGGACAGATACTGAAAGTTTGACGTTAATATAATAAATATGGCGTGAGTTATTGGTGATAAACCGGTGGAGTTAGCGAAATCGGCCCCTTCCACCGCCCGTGCTACGTTGTACTACTTGTTGCTATATCATCCAAAGTTATCGTTGGCCCACTCTAATTTTCTCAGCACGTGTGTCTTACATGTAGTGGAAGACAATATCTAAATTTGAGCAAAATCGAAGGCTACCCATTTTTCACAAATTACATTTTAAGAAATTAATTCAAAATAAAATAAATTCAAAATCACCTAAAAATGTAAAAATTGTCAAATTTAACTAGCATAACTCCTTATGTATACATCTCAGTTTGTTTGAAATTAATAGCTTCAAAAATGTTGAAGCTATAGATCTTTCAAGAATGCAGTACATGTCCAATTCTGCTCAAAAAGCAGAAGTTTAGCGACTTGTATCTCTGTAGCCCGAGGGCATATGACAAAATCCTTTCACCCTCAGAGGTTTCACCCAATAGCCAATAAGTATACCAAGTTTGAACAAAATCGCAGAGGTGGCCGATTTTGGCTGTCCCGGTTGACATGGAATGCCCCTATTGTGACCTTGCTGGAGACGACGGTGAGGGTAGGGAGGGAGGAGAAAATATTGTGGCGAGGAGAACTGAGATACATAGAAGATATTGTGGTGGTGGGGAGAGTAGATATAGAATGGGGGAATGCGAAACAAGGGATGAAACGCAGATGATTTGGTAGTGGAGCTGATGCTGAATGAAGAGGAAAGGAGGAGGATTGTCGCGGGACACTGCGATTGAACGGAGGGGATATGGTCGCGTCAAGATGTCTGGGGCATGATGTCGTGAACTGAGGTGCAAACTGACGAAACTGAGAATATCGTGCCGGTGAAAATTGGTATAAAACGAAGATGAAGGAGGGCAACGTGAAAGTGAAGTACCCAGACATTGTGTCTCCTGCTGACAGTCAGCAGTGCCGGTGGTGTTCTTACTGACCCGTCTGATCTCTCCGCCTCTGACTGCGACTCTGACTATCTAACGAGTCGTGACTCACCATACACCGCGCCTAGGGAGTAGGGAGTAACGGGTGACCAGACGGGCCGCCGGCCCATCCGTCACGCCCAATTCAGCGCTCTGTGTCGACGGCAGTGCCGCGGGGTGCTCAGGGGACATACTCATCCAGAAGGTCAAACAGTGACCGTCGCAGCCGCCCAGCCGCCGGCTGGTTATAGACGGCGCTTTATTGCAGCTAAGTGCAGAGATCGCTCACAGCAGTCGACAGCAGGCGCACCTATTTGAAATCCTGTCAGGAGAGTTTGTGTTTGGGCTATCAATAGCAAACTTTGGCGCATTCATCAAGTGGGAAATAACTCAGTACTGAGTCACACATGCCTCACAGGTGGTCTACAAGTCAACATAAATAGAGGTGCGTCACATTGTGAGCTCAATAGACGAGGAAATATTCGTTGGAATTATTTTATTAGTTCAAAAACGCTTCCGACTAGGATGTCCTGGAAGCGTTAGTCATACTCGTTATCTAAACAAATGAGCAGCAAGAAAGGAACTAGGAAGTTACATAGCTGGAAGTTAGTGGAGTAGTCTTGGCCGGTACAGCACCACTTTGGCATCTTTGTAGGGACCATTTAGTCGGCACGATGCTTATCTGCTCATACGTGCTCGGTGTCACTCCTTTTTATAACCATAAAACCACTGTGAATTCATTTGTTTGTCAGGTGAGTAGAATTTGTTTGACATTCTAAAGTAACCTTGTTTTAAAGTTACCTCTAATTAGTTAGTAGCTAACTTTTACGTTTTGATGGATCTGAGGGAGATGCTGCCCTTCCAACCAAGCATGTCAAAGTGCAGCGCTGTTCCTCTCAGTCATTTATAGATTTACATCTTGTTCAATTGCTGCATTCTGTGCTGAGGTTTCAATCGGCCATGGTAACTGGCCATCCCCAATTTCTGCCCCTCTGTCTCATACCTAGCCTCTGCATCGTAGGTGAGTCAGCTCTGAGCCATCACCGCTGGTTGTCAGGTGTTTATAGTTAAATTTAGGGTCCAATTCTAGCCCCTTTCCGTGAAAGAGCAGCCTGGAGAGAGGTTGCTACATTACATCAGCCCATACTGTGCTCAGCCAGCTACCGGTGGAAGAATGCGGACCGAAAGGCTGTCGCAACACCGCTGACATTGGACAACGGGTACATAAATAGAGCGGAGTAACAAATGAGTCATTTGTGAGGGGCACTCACGGTGGACAAACATTGCAGGTGCGCTCAGAACAACACACTGTGTCATCGCGACGAAATAAGCCGGGTCGTAAAGAAAACAACAGGAAGGTGTGCATTCTCGGACGACATTTAATGCAAATTGCTGCCTGCTCTGAGGTGTGGCCGCTGTTGTCTTGGGCACAGCTAAACGGTCCTACACGGTGGTCCTGGTGACATTTATTGGTATTATGAGATGAGTTGACCTCGTGACAACAAGTATCAAACTTCAGCCGATTGGTATCCGTGTACAGTTTTAGCACGCTGATTACATTGCAATATTTTTCTTCATTTTTTTTTCCTTTAAAACACTGCTGTAAAACATCTATTTTTGCTTCGAAAAATGCAATTCGCTCGGCGATCTTGGACGGTTCATGTCCGTAACCGAGCTCTGATCGCGGCGACCCTAGCACCATCGCCATTTTTATTCACCACTCTGCTCAACACTGCACGCCGGTCGGGTCCCAGCGTGCGGTCGGTGATTACCATCGGCTCCTATTCTATGCTCTGCGCGTGTCTGGCTTTTGTCCGCCCCTCACGGCCAGCCGCCAGGGTGTGGCCACTGGTCAGTCATTGGTGGATCGAGCGTGTGCTACGAACACGGCAGGGTGGAGCCCGGCAGTCAGCACGCTCTCTAAGCGACCTAAGGGCGAAACGGTCGTGTCATGTCTTGCTATGCATCGCAAGTTATCTCACGTACGTTGGACGCCCTTTTGCCCCCATTGACTATGCACACTTACGTCATAATTTATCTCACGCACGTCGCACGTCGTTTCGCGAATACGTTGGACATCATCTCACGCACATATATGTCATGCACATTGCACACGCTAAATGTCTCCCTCGGATATGTTAGACGCGCCTGTACACTGCACAGCATGTAGAGCCAAGTCACAGGTGTCCGACGGCTATGGTCACGAAGCTGTCGACGGTGCACCGAGACTGACAATGAACTCGATTCAGAGATCAATCGAGCTGATGTGTGGTGTGCTGAACGGCGCAGTATTGTTGTCCGGATTAGTCGTGATAAATGTTTTGTCTTTTGACAATGAGAGACATTGAGGGTAGGGGAGCGCCTCACACGTACTTATATACAAGTTTTTACATTCCTGTATGTGAAAACCGATCACAGTGCGTCACATAGCCCGAGTCCAAAAAGAGATATACACTCATTTGTGAACGAATAAATCAATTCAACAAGCTTAAATTTATATCTGTAATTCCCTCGGTGTGATAGGTTATTGCTACTGAATCCTTTGTGTATTATATATGCTATACCTATATGGACTAACGTGGTAGCATAATGAACCACAACAGACTCTCCAATTCAATTACATCGTGTCTAATTGAACAGCGGCCTAATTGACACGACACACCGCAGTGACACAGCGACCACCGGCACCGCGTCTCACCTGAAACCGACGTCCCGACTGGGCCCTGAGCTGTATAAACAAACACACGCTGAGCTTCGGACGCTGTCGCAGCCCTCTGGCCAGACAGGAAGCCCTCCGACACCGGGGTCAAGGCCCGGCGTCTCAATGGACGCAGCCACTGGCTTCCTGCAGCCGTAACCGCCCGCGCAGTTGTTGGTATTCGTAATATACCGTCTGATGCAAGGCGGCATGCATATCACGTATCAGGGTGGATTATACCGGCTCATTGGCAAATTACAGACTGGGAACGAGATCCAATTATACCACTGCACCACGGCCATGGCTGGTGAGGCCCATTAGGTCCCCACAAGTGGGTGCTTTGGACGGTAACGCCCGGCTGGTGGACCTCGGTGTAAAGTAAGTGATGCCGAGGCAGTCTCAGTCGGAGATTATCGTTGGGTAAGGTGATGAAGTGCCGTAATCTGGTACGATATGAACCGAGCCATGTGACGGATGGTGTGTGGTAGCGGGAAAGTCACCTCATTAGTGAGAAGGAGGCAAAAGCTGTATGCTGCTTGCTTCAGTCGACTAGCGCTGTAACCAAGCTTGGCCTATCCAATGCATAGGGCAGAATAGACAGAGATATGCATAATTTTGCATACCTTTGGCCTAAGCAAATCCCAAAGTGACAATTCGTTAGATGCTCTCTTCCGTGCTTAAATCATTTAGGTAGTATTCACATTTATCAGAATAAATTATCTAACTACATTATGTAGGTATATTGTGTAATGTGAGCCCATTGGGACCATAACGAGCTCAGCAGCCGGTGTATAAAGCTATAAAAGCTGTCCTCAGCTTATTAAAACCGTCTCTCTGCCCTCTGCTCCAGGTCTGAGTCACAACGGCTCGCGGGTGCTGTACCGGGTGGGGGAGCTGGCGACTCCGGCGGTCCGCCAGTTCACCGAGTCCGGCAGCTCCGCGGGCCTGGAGCAGCTCACTCAGGGCCAGAGAGGCATCCTGGACCAGTTCAGCGCGCCGCCCGTCAAACAGGGCGAGGGCACCACCATGGCCAGGGTGTTCGTGGACGGAGCCCACTCGCAGGTCAGTGACGCGGAGTTACCGTGGGAGAGGGCACCACCATGGCCAGGGTGTTCGTGGACGGAGCCCACTCGCAGGTGAGTGACGGAGCCCACTCGCAGGTCAGTGACGAGCCCACTCGCAGGTCAGTGACGAGGTAGTGTTTTGCGTTAGGCGGCACGGGCGGACATCGATAGCAGCGCCTCTATCGGTCACTAGGAAAAGCTGGGCTGTAGGCGACGAAATACCGGCTGAGTTGTCACACGTTGAATAGGTTTATAGCCATCCGTCTTGTGAAAAAGTTGAACTTTTGCCTTTAATATTTCTACAGGCAATTTTAGAAGTGTCTTCACATGGATTACAAAACCGTTTACATTATTGTATTCACTTCAAGCCTTTCCTATTGTTCTTGATGATGCGGGAACTATTTATAATTAGTGTTTCTAGCTTAGTAAAAGAACATGCTGTGCAAACGATGAAAAAAGCATAAATGGAAGATTTTAAATGCAATTTTCTCTAACAATTAATGGTAAATTCTCTACATATCAAGGAAAAGGTGCATGCTAACTGATAATTTAAAGTTCTTGGGGCCAGTTGTTTTCTTCTTTTCTTACGTCGCCCCAATGGCCGCGAATACACTTGTGATAACGCCTATCGGAGGGGAATGCTACCCTTACTGAGCTGTTTCCTAAACTTCTCTGCTTTGCATCTTGTGGTACGCATGCCTTTATGATTGTTACTGCTGTAGTGCTGTACCTATGTGTTATCTTTATTAGGCATATTTATTTTGACGACTTTGTTTATGTTTCCTTTTATCACTGCGATATGCTGGCTATTTTAAAGTTCTTTCATATAGACTCGTAGCTTCTAACCTCGCTTGATTCGTTGCAAGATAATATATCATTTAATCTGCGTTTTATAACTACACAATGCCGTGAAGTGTAGAGAGATAACCGCATGCTCACTAGTCACTATCCTCAAAAGTGTAAACTTGCCCTAAATGAATAAACGATAGGCATATCTAAATCTAAAAGAATCATCTAAAAGATACAAAATTCATTCATTTTATGCTATGATTAGACTTTTGAAGATAGTGAGTATCAGGCTATTTCGCTACGCTATTCAATCATATTGCTTGTTTTAGTACTTCGCTACTTTATTACGATACCGTGCATTGAAAGTGAAATAATGTAAAGTGAATTAATAGATCTGAATGCGAATCCTGATCAAAGTTGAATTGAACATTAAACAGCCGTATTTTTTCCTTCGCAAGCCGACTTATTCTAAGCATGTGTGACTTTGGCTGAACATTGGATTTGTAACGCATATCGATTGGATTTGTAACGCAGATCTTCCCATGGACTGTCGGAAGTAGGTTCTGGTGATCGGGATGCATGAGGATGGTTTGGTGTTTGGAGTGAACACATATATTTACATACTCACTGGCAGTTCTACATGTACACAAAATAGATAAAATAGACATCATCCCAACTCATTTATTAGAGACTGGCCGTCATCTAAAAGGGGTGTTTATGGTAATTAATTGGCCATAATGGCAGCCTTGCTGATCTCAGCTGACCAAGCAGAAGCGCCATGACTGCAGAGTCTGATTATCAAGGTCGCACCGTCTGCAGGGAGGGCAGCCGTTCTGGCGTCACCCGCTCAGACGGCCGGGGAGGGTTAAGTGACGGTCATGAGCTGCAAAGCTACGGCGACACAGCACGTCAGCCCGGCGACAGCTTACTGAACGCCGGAGTTCGGTCTCAATAGGCGCTGAATGGGCAGACAAAGATAATTACAAGGGTGCCTATATCGCTATTTCAGGAAGCAAAGCCGGGAAACAAAATTTGATTTTTCATTTTCATTTTAATCAGTATAATATCATCAACGGGCAACCGTGGCCCAATTACAGACGATGTCAGTCATATTTGCTGCAATAACATGGAAATCACATATCGTTAAAGATGTATAGAGTTGCTGATATATTTTTATTCTTTACTTCTTTCATACTTAAGATTAAAAAATAATAATTTTAACATATTTTGATTATTTATTAGCTGGTATCTTTTATCAGTTCCTCGGAATGGTTAGTGGTTACTAATGACGTTTTCTTACTAACGTAACTTTTCTGGATATAGGGTTAAGCAATTTTGACGTTTCTGTTGAATTATATTTTATTTGTTTAAAATTTAACCGATTTATTATTTTCCGTTATTTTTTTTTTAAGGCGAAGCTACACTGCAACATCTTCAGCAAACAGCTGATTGCTATGATGCGATAACCTTTCATCCAATTCATTTCGAAAATACATGAATTGAACTTTCCCAGCTCTGTCATATGGCACATAAACATCCCAAGCACGGTCGTTCACCTTCACTGTGGCGTTCATCATTGAGCAGTTGGCCCGTGTTTCATTGTATACAGTTGGTAACCGTCTGGGGTCTGGACACCGGCTGCCTTTTTAACATTCTAATTAGTTGCAACGCTGCAGACTGGCGCTCACGCACCACTGAACACGGCATTGGTGCCAGTATTTATTGGTGTAGATTTAATTTCGTACCTAACTACAGCAGCATCGCTGGCAGGTGCGGGCTATATGCCTGTTTATGACGTTTGTGCAATCGTATTTAAGGGTATTGCCGCGGTAATGGCTTGCGGCATAGGTGATAGGGAGTTTATTGTGGCGTTAAATCATCAGCAACGTATCATTTAGAAGGGCTTGATAATGAGGGAGAGGTTTGATACTTCCCATAATATGGGAGTAAGCGGTTAGCAACTGCTTATGATGGGGGTTGCTTGAAAATGCTTCAAATGACAATTATTTTGTCGGCTGTGGGTGTATACTATAAACCCCCTGACTGTGTGCGTATTAAAAAATATGTGTTTTGTTTTTAGGTGTCGCTGATTTCGAAGATTGTCCCCTCTCCGGACTGGTTCCTTGGCATTGACAGCGTCGACCTCTGCGACACCGGACGCTGGGTCGACTCGGTTCATTTACAGGTAAATACGTCCGAGTTTCAGATGCTTGAATGTCTGCATTTCAGAGTTTGAGATAAATAACATAAGAAAATCTGTATTTATGCGCTATATAGCGACCATCATCATGCGACTCCAGCATGGGAAAAATTACTGATGCGTCTTCAAAAGATGTATAATACAGCCTGTGCCCTTGGACACGTAACAGACTAGTTCCTTGCCACAAATTAGCGGTTTGACTGGCGGCGCGGCGCATCTGAGGGCGCGATGATTGACGCGCCGTACGTCGGCTCGTGTAACGACCCCGCTGTCTGACGACTGCATACACTCAGACAACAAACACACGACCACGGCCGGTCTGCACGGCCCGACACCACCCCACTATCGTCCGCGGTGACGGAGTCTGTCCTCACAAACACAAACATCCGCGCCACTCCCCGTCGCTGAAAGCCGCCGCCGCGCCATAGTCGCCGCCGCGCCACAGTCGCCGCCGCAGCGCTTCAGTCGCCGCCGCGAGCCACAGTCGCCGCCACAGCACCATGGTCACCGCTGAAAGCCGCCGCCGCGCCACAGTCGCCGCCGCAGCGCCGCGGTGAGTTCAGAGACGCTTCAACAGTCGTCCCATGAAGGCCATGTCCACTGGAAGAAGCGCAGAGACAGCGCCGGGGATATCCGAGAGAGGGAGGATAAGGAGAGAGGAAGGTTGACTTTGGCGACGCTTAGTTTCGCGGTGAGACAATAGACGCCAAGCTGCCTGTTGGACCTTACACAGCTGGGTGTGCACTGTGCAGTGAGCACAAAATCTGCGTGGTTCTAGGGATGAGAGCACCGGAAGAACTGAGCAGTCTTGACGTCGTGACCGGCGTGGTGATTGCCTCGGCTCCATGAAAGCAAAGCCGCCAAACCGGCCGGAAGGGCTGTCCGATCGGGCGGAAGGGCACCTCTGCAGCCGCGCGCTGCTGAAGAATGCAGCCTTGTCATGAGGTTCTCTTTACCACGCCGACTCAGAAGTGATTGTACTGGCGGATACAATGGGCGGGAGAGGGCCCGGCTTCGACACGACTGAAGTGCGAGGTGCTCACGGGGCGGGTTACGACGTCCGACCGATGTCACGCCGTCTGACCTCCGTGACCTCGCGGGCTGCGACACCACTGACCACTGCGGGTGCGGTGGGAGTGGTCGACCGGGACATACCGCTTAAACCTTATTTAGAGAGAGGCCGCGTCTCAGACGACTGATTCCCACTTGTAGACACTATTCAGTGGCTTTGGAGGCGGAAAACAGGCGTTTTATTGACACTCGAACAGTTTGTAATGTGTTCCACCTTGATGTTGTGTACGTGATCAGACGTCTGAAAAGAGGGAATTACCATATCAAATACGTTTCATTATAAGGCTGAGCTGTGGTGTACAACGTCCCTCAGAAATGTCCTTGAGCTAAACGACCTGTGTAGTGTGTGAAGTCCCCTAAGATGCTGTTAATAAATGATGTTGCTCACATGATACACCAACTGAGTCTCCAAGGGTCTGCCGACGCACCTACCACACCCACCCACGTCGGTGCCGACAGACGTACCGATGTTTCTTGTGTAGATCAGGGCAGAAATAGAAGCTGCTCACTCAGCATTGAGAGCTAATTCTGGGAAAATTTTCTCTGAAGGGTCCGAGCAGCGACAGAATACAAATTCTTTGTGTTTAAACAACCAAACAATCGTTAGAAAAGTAACTTGTTGAATAGTAGCATGTCAAAGTCACCCACCTCTGGTTTTCAGAAGACAGAATCCATGTCTTCGACGTCTTCTAACAAGTTCGTAGTAGCAGTTCGGGTAAACAGGGTGTTAACGAGGCCCCGTGACAGAGCGAGGATCGGTGCCCAATGACGCATACCTGGGCATCGGCGGCGGCCCGTGGAGGCCCGCAGACAGCCCTAACTATACGGGCTGAGTAACGCCCCCCAGCCGGCACCGCTGGCTGCCGCCCAGCCGCCGACGCGACGCCCCATCCCTCCGCCCCCCGCTGTGGCCGGTGCACAGGGTCATTGCCAACCGAGTACCGACGAGACGGCGCAGGACACTCAGCAGGGTACGGCTCCGTGCACCATCCTGATTCATTCGGTGGTAATTAAATCCAGCTAGTGCCGGAGTGGTATGAGGAAGGGTCGGGTTCGTTACTGAGGGTGGATGACGGTGTCAGCTTGCTGGTCACGACTCGCATGATTCAAAGTATGTGAATGGGTGACAATTCCTTTTGGAATTATTTTGCATAATCTGAAGTGTATCTGAGGCGTCTATTATGTCCTGTATTCCTTCATGCTTCAGCTGCTGCCGTGGATCGGTCGTAAATCACCCGGTGGAATGGCTGGGATTTGGGAATATTTCCTTCCCCTTGCCAGGTTTACTTAGGTCACTGTTCCGTATTCTGAATTGTAATCCTCCAGGAATAGTATCTTGCGGTTGCGTGTAGATTTTTCTTGTTTTTACAAGGGGAGGCTGTAACCCAAAATTGATATTAAGGCTATGACAATGCATGAGGGCAAACCCAACAGCTCATTTTCCTTTTTTTGGTGCCACCTCCCCTTGCTTCAGTCCCGTTTGGGTCTCCCATGCAATGCGTGGAAGTAAGTATACCGATGTCACTCTTATCAGTTTATATGGATGTCAGCTGACATGCTTCGCTCTTTGACGCAAATTGACCGGATTTGGCTCACAAGAGCTTAGATACATCTTGATCTCTTCAGGTCGTCTGAAACGACATCCAATCCACGAATAATTGATTCCGTCTAATTATTTAGTTCATTACATCTCAGTACCTTTCATGCATCATATGCCTTATAGTTCCTACATCCGGCATAAACGATTAATCTCAGTCGTAAATGTGCCATCCATCGCTGAGCTCATTAAGAAAATACAATGGTCAATTGTGCTCTGTGTGACCCGTGTGACCTGTGTGACCTGTGTGACACGTGTGCCCTTGAGTTGCCAGTGTTTCCTTCTGGTGCGGTGGTGCCGTGCGACCTGTGTGACATTTGTGACCCGTGTGGCTCGTGTGACCCGTGGGTGACCAAGGTGTCTTTCGTAAGTTGTATGACCCGAATGACCTGTCCTGCAACCTGGGTGTGACATGTGTCCCTGCGTGATGTTGACTGTCGACTGTAATGTGATGGTTTGTGTGAGCGTGTGCCAACAGTGTGACCTTGTGTGACTTGGCCGGTTGACCTCTGTGACCTGCAGCTGTTTCCGATGGACGCCGGCACTGACCAGGGCCTAACGTTCACCTCCCCCAACTGGGAGTCGGTGCCGCACCAGCCCATCTGTCGGATCACGGCCCGGGTGCCCGGCCACCCGGCGGGCAGCTTCTACTACCCGGAGCTGCAGCAGCTGCCGCCGCTGGCCACTCTCCGCCTCACAAAGGTAGCCGGGTGGATATTACAGCGATATTTGAGCGTGAGGAATAAAAACAGAGGTGACATTTCCCTCCTGTAGTGACCGGCTACGCGCTATACTCCTATATACGGTCTGACTCATGACCCAGTCGGACACTATACCCTCCCACAGTGACCCAGCTCGGTCACTCCGCTTCAATGTTTGCTGATGCTTGTATTGGCCAGTGGGGTCCGTTCGGTCAGGGCACGGGTACACTGCTCTGCTGTCTGACCCGACACTCGGCATGCGCTGCTTGTCACGTACTGAGTGGAACCTGGCACCATTCCACCCCCGCCCCCATCCCCCTGCCGTCCCGAAAAGCAGCGGTTTACGGTCACGGCCTCGGGGCCGTGATCAGCCGGTAAGTTCTGGGTTGGGTGCTTAAATGAGAAACATTTAGTGGAGTTTGGAGAAATGAATCGATCAGAAAGTTTCTGGAACCGTATGCTTATAATAACCATTAAAACGCCTTTTGGGCGAAGAACGAGCGAGTGAGACAGTATGCCCGCCCTGCATGTGCGGAAGGGCGAGAGAAGCCTTTTTAGGTGGCACATGGCCACGACGGTCACCTAAACGCATTAACCCTCGCCGGCACAGGGGGGGTTGATGCAACCCCCCTAAGGTTTTTCGCAAATAACTCGCGTAAAAAGCGGCCGATCGCGACGAAACTTTCAGTACCCTCGCATTGATCAATTTTACACGTTCCCTGAAAATTTCATGACCCTGACCCCAATGACCTTTGACGTGTGACCTCTTTTCCGTGACCATGTTTGGCGGAAATCGCGATTCGGCGTATGTCGGCTTGCATTAGCTGCGCGTTTGCAAGCTTTTCGTGGTTTCAAACGTTCAAACATGTGATTTGATGTTGCTCCCATACATAAGGGTGGGTGTCAAGGTCACCTGAAGGTCAGGTCAGGTCACTGACCTTTGGTGACCTCGGGTGACCTCGGCTCACTTTTTTTAGTTTTACATGTTTCTAGGCTAGTTTTTGGAGCTGAATTCGAATTTAGCAACCATTTGAACATTTACGAAGTAGTTTTGGTGCCTTCGTAACATGTTACGAAGCTGCCAGAGGCGGTTGACACGTATTACGAATACCCGTCACAACCCCTACCGGTTGACCTGACCTGACCTGACCCGACCTGGTCTAAATGCTTAAAAACATCATCTCTGATCAAAACTAACACGATATTCGTGATCAGCACCCCGGAAAACCACATAGCAGCCACACTTTACGACTTTCTAACAGGTCCCGATTTTCCCGGTTTTCGGGTCATTGACCTGACCTGGAAGGTCACCCGATGACCTAGGCCCTTAAAATTGGGTATCATTGGCTTTCTCTCGTGACGGGCAACACGCTCGTTTTTTCCGCGAAGCTCTAGCTCAATCAGGGGCCAAACGCGAGGGGGGGTCGTACCAACCCCCCCCCCCCTTGTGCCGTCGAAGGACGCAAAATGGCCTGTGCCGGCGAGGGTTAAGAATAGTCAACCACGGGTAGAAGCAATGGGGCAACCCAACGAAAAATATCGCATCTCAATCGGCCCAGCGGTTGCTGAGTTATAAGCCTCTCAAAAGCGTTACGGCCTGGTCAGGGATATTTGGGTCAGGATCAGGGTCTTGGCTCATACTGAGATTTTTCCAACGGCCTCTCAATGCTCAAAGATGCTCAAAGATGCCATTGCTCGCCTACAACAACTGAGATTTTTCCGTTATATTGAAAAGAAGTATAATGATGAAAGAAAACCGAAGCCTCATAATAACAAATATATTAGGTAGGTAAATATATTATAAATTATGACCGAAAATAAAAAGATAACAGTTTCGGGTGTAGCCCATCATCAGCCCAATATTGAAAAGACTTCGCTTCGCTCGCTTCGCTCGTTCGTTCGTAATAATAGCCTAATAGTTTTCATGGTATGACATATAAAAATGGGTTTTTGGCATTGAAGTTCAGCATTAAAACCATTGAATAAAGCTGATCATTACAGGTAAATTATATACTATTTCATGATATATCTATATATACTGATAAAAAGTAGGTTTTTAAAATTTTGGCCTTGAGTCTGTACCTATACTTGTACATTCTTTTGATCTCCATATTGCAAATCAAAGTTTGTTGACTTCACATCAAAGTTCGTTGACCTTTTGCCCGGAAATAGATCAACAACCTGGCTGCATGCCTTTCACTCACGTGAATGCAACAAAAAATGAGGATTATGACCTTTTATAATCTGGGCAACTTCCTTACGAATGTGCTGCAACGCAGGCACAGCAAATTTGACGATATTTTATCACGCCTTTTATACTTTTCCCGTGAATATATATGTTTTCAAATATAACCTTATGTTCAATGATTGACACGAGCATTTCCGAACACAGCATCCCCAGTGTCGGCCGGGACCCCATAATGTAAGGGCAAAGATTCTGCAGGCATGCGATGACAGTAGAGGCAGGAAAATAGCGGAGTCCCTTTGGATCAAACAGATTCGCCCAGCTCTAAACAGCAACATAGCGGCCTGGGCCATCATTTAAAGGGTAACGAGTCATAGACCAAGGGAAAGAAATGAGGAACTGATCCTGTCCTGTAGTACTCTAGCATTTACAACTTCGCTATTGTAACGTCTTCTGTTCTGATGCCTTTGCCACTGATTCACTGATCATGTGTGTATTGATGACAAGTGGCTTTTATATTCAACCATATTGATGAATGGTGTGTGAGAAAATGAATGAATGAATGAATGAAGGACTGAATAATTGGATGATTGTATGAATGAATGAATGAATGAATGAATGAATGTATGAATGTATGGATGAACATGAATGATTGAATGATTGAGTATTGTTTCGAGGTTTGAATGAATGGTTTAATGGTACAGTACTTATGCTCTTTGATGTAAGATGGTGGCCTTTGATGACTTGATTGTCTAATTATCTATAGCTGAGTGATGTGTGAGTACATGGATGGTTGGATGTTTGACGGATTGCATGGCTCGAT
Source organism: Amphibalanus amphitrite (assembly GCF_019059575.1). Taxonomy (NCBI): domain Eukaryota; kingdom Metazoa; phylum Arthropoda; class Thecostraca; order Balanomorpha; family Balanidae; genus Amphibalanus; species Amphibalanus amphitrite. Next base: position 231,965 of record NW_024882486.1, on the reverse strand, counting down.
GGTTGAATAGACGACAAGATGCTTGTGGTCTAGTGATTGATAGATGATAGGGATGAATTATTGTGTAAATTGTGGACACATGTATTATACTATTTATATGAAAGGGTACCTTGTGAACATTTCAACTGTAAGATGGTTGTCTATTTTGCGCGAGAATTTACCAATGTGAGACTTCCTAACTTAGCTGTTATCGACATATTCTGGCGCTGTTGTGACTAAATGATTTAATTTGCAATTCTGAACTGAAGAAGGACAGTGTCCGAAATATATTCATTTTGTAATTAATTTTGGAACCTTTTGCATTTCGCAATCATTGAACATAAGGTTATATTTGAAAACATATATATGTCATAATGCTGTTCATACAAGTACTTCGCCATTTACTTTTCCCGTGAATACTTATATAACTTGATCCGAGCAAAAAGCTTTTATAGGTATATGGATGTGTATGTATGGATGAGACGAGAAATAATAAATCATTATTCTTTTGAAAATGAAATATGCAATTTTATGCTCTCATTAAAAAACACTGGAAAATAAAAACAATAAGACTGGAAGGTCTTTTCCGTGAAGCTTTCCATGTACTCGTAGTTATCATTTTAAATTGTAGTTTAATTTAATCATTTTTAGTACTTTCATTCGCGATATATGTATAAAACATTATTGACAGCATATTTCAATGCATTTGCATTTGGAATGTGTCCTGATAGTCTTTTCAGGGTAAAAATGTACGATAATGAGTCATGGTACACGATCTTATCAAACACCACGATGAGCCATGATCCTTATTGTAAGTCTAGGTTGAAGTCCACTTTATGCAAATTTATTGCAAGTAATACTTGCCTACGCACGCCACTGGCTGATGTATGCCGTCTAATGTATTCTGTGCCTCAGGTGCGCTCCTACACGCTATCGGCCGAGTTCGACCCTCGTGAGACGGTGACCTACACGGTGGATACCCTGGACCCGGGCCGAGCAGTCGGCATTCCCCCTCTGCAGAGCTCCGCCGACCTGTCCGGCCTGAGAGTCGTCCTGGCCTCCGGCAACCACACGTCCACGACGGAGCGCACCCTCCCACCGACCGCTGCCGCCGCACCCCGGCTATCCCAGTGGCAGCGCCGACCGGACGCCAAACCAGCCCAGGTGGCACGGCCGGCTCCGAAGCCCTCGGACAAGAGGACGCCACCACAGCCGCGGCTGAACGACATTGCCGTCACCCCGCGACACAAACCTGCCCACGCCACACTGCCCCGGGACGAGCCCCGGCGGCGAGTCCCTCAGGCTGCCCCGTCCGCCCCCCTGCTGACCCCTGGAGCTGATGCCGAGTCGTCAGCGGACTCTCTGCGGCGGGACAGCGCTCTGTCGCGGACGGCGGCGCGGTCGGACGGCAGCCTGGCCCGGCTGGCCCTCCGGCCGGACGGTAGCGTGGCGCGCGTGGCTGTGAGGCCGGACGGCCCGCCGGTGCGACTGGGTGGCCTCCGCGTCTGGGCCGTCAACAGTCAGCCATCAGATGGAGGACGGGGGACCGAGAAGGTGACTGGAGTGGCTACTGCCCCGGAGGACACTGCTGCGAAGGCCGGGGACCGACAGGCCATCCTGAAGAGAATCGCCAACCATTATCGCCGCCGCCACGGCCGCCACGGTCGCCGCCGGCGCTACCGTCGCAAACGCAAACGTTAGTTGGTCATCATGCTTATCAATGCTGTATCTTGAACGAAGTCATCTTCACAAAGCAAGGAAAATGTGCTTTCATATGTTGAACCAGGCTTTACAATCATGTGTTTTACTCCATTATTTTCAAAAGCGTATTGGGTCGCATCATGGTTATGTTTTTTTCCAGTCTCATCTTGAATAGGGGACCAGGGGCGTTTGTGCCTTGAATAGCTTTAACCCAGACCATCTTAAGCACAAGTCACTGCAATGATGTGCTATGTCATGACACTGTCCCTGGCTCACCCTGCCCCGTCTCTGACTGACCCCGGCCCTGCGCCCGCCGCCCCTGTCCCCACAGGCGTGCGTCGGGACTGCGTGGTCGGCGACTGGTCCGCCTGGGGTCCGTGCTCCAAGGAGTGTGGTATCGGCGAGACGGTACGCACTCGGCCGGTGCGGGCGCACCCTCGGCACGGCGGTCGGCCGTGCCCCAGCCTCCGAGAACGGCGCTGGTGCGGCTCCGAGCGCAGCTGTAAGCGCAAACACTACTTCCGATGGTAGCTCGCTCTGGCGACGGGAGGTACCGCTGCTCGTGGGTGCGCGCCCGTGGTAGATGGCGCTGAGATAGGTGCCAAGCCAGGAGGTGGCTGAAAGGCTTTGTTGATACGGACAATGTTGTTGGGTGCAATTCGTGGAGCGCACCTGCATATTACCTACTCTTACTGGCATGTAGTTTTGTTTGAGGCTTATGAGTGTTGAGAAGGGTTTGGCAGCTGCTGTCACTGCCATGGATGCTTGTAGAGAGCAGCACAGCAGCCTAAGCCAGGAGGTGACGGGACATTGGTGCCAGGAACTCTACAAGAGGTAGGTATGTAGATAGATGGGGGAGCTGTCTACGTAGAGGGAGCGCACCCCGTAGCCGGGTGCAGTGAGTGCCTTGGGGCTGGGTGGCCTGTCCTCTGGACGGGCTCAGCCCCGGCGACTCACTAGGATGCCTGCCCAGACCAATGTCTCCCCCTATAGGTATCCTATCATCCTCCCGGCTCTGAAATGGTCACAATTGACCGAAAGGGCCTAACCCAACAAAACAAAACAAACAAACTGTCTACGTGCTGTCTACGGGAGCTTGGCACCTATCCGTGCTTCTATCCTCAGGATACTGAAATCCTTCTCCTCCACTCCACAACCCCCCTCCGGGCTGGACAGGCAATTTTATCTCATGCGGGCTGCTCCCTTGGAGCGGCACCGCTGCTCCTGAGGGAGCGCACCCCGTAGCCGGGTGCAGTGAGTGCCTTGGGGCTGGGTGGCCTGTCCTCTGGACGGGCTCAGCCCCGGCGACTCACTAGGGTGCCTGCCCAGACCAATGTCTCCCCCTAATTCCTATCATCCTTCCGGCTCTGCAATGGTCTTGTCGACCGAAAGGGCCTAACCCAACAAAACAAAAACAAACTGTCTACGTGAAGCCAATTGTTGCGTGCCTCCACCCCTTCAGCGTTTGGAAACTTTTTGCTGTTTTCTCCGTGTAAGTGCTATTAGGTGGCCGGCGATCAGTAGGTAATGCCTATCTGTAAGTAAACATTTACCATACAGTATATGCTGAATGCTGATAGCTCTACTCATTACCTGTCATGGCTATATTCATCACCTACCCAGCGAAAAAGATACAGATTGTGTGATTTTTTGAAGGAATATTGCTGTGATCTATGAAGATTTGTACGTCCCTCGCTGAACAACCGACTAAAAAGCTTTTAATGAATCGCAATATTTCACGTTTAATCACGAACGAAAGAAGCATTCGTTAGTCGTCTTCGATCCAACCTTTTCCTGCTTTCTTGTGCGCATGCCTACTCTTTTAGATTGTTTCACCATGCCGTGTGCCCACTGCCCTATTACGAGTTGGAAATGCATTGTGTATAATTTGCGCTGGCCAGTGGTAACTTTATCCCACGCAAGAATTCGCCAGTTGCGAATCTCAATGCTGTGAGCTTTCATAAGGCCAAATGTTTGTATTTTGCTGGGTCAATTTGGCTCCTTGCTTTACAATAAATGTGCGGTGCTTGGGACCGTTCAATTCTGATGCATTTTTGTACCGTTCAAAGCCAGTTGTAGCTTCATTTGCTGATCACGCCTTTACAAACACTGTAAATTTTGCCAGGTTTTACTCAGCGGGGATGGTGCGAACAGGGTTTCGGAGCCTTCGGAGTCGCTCGGAGTCATAGCAACGGACCAAGGGTCGGAGTCGGGCGTCAGTTATGCTACTTCTACACTGACTCGAAGTTGTTTATAATAATTCTCACATCAAATGCTCATGCAGAGGATAATTCTCCAAAACTCTTTCAAAATTAAATTTGCATGTGACAGTAACTATTGTAGCTATCCGGTCTTCGTCCCGAATAACAAAAGGTTTTTGCCCTTACACAATAATTAGTGCCTTGTCTCTTTTACCCGAAAATGCTTAGGTTGATTCCTATGGCAGTCCTAGCTCCTAGATACTGGAAAAACTTCTAGGTGCCGTAGGGGACGAAATCCCCCCCCCCCCCCCGAGATCACGAAATCTACCGAAACGATTTTCAAAATGTGAACGCCTATCGATAGTTCTCTACCTGATCTACCAAATAACCCTCGCCGGACCTATGGTTTTCTACATACTCGCCCCGGCCGAGGGGAAGGGGTTGATGCGACGGCCCCTCGCCGTTTCGCCCCTAATTGAGCTTGAGCCTCGAGAGAACGACGGGCGTATGCGCCGTCGTATAAGACGCAGCGATTGGCACCCAGTTTTAAGGTATCAGGTCAACTGTTGACCTCTGAGGTTAGGTCAAGTGCCCCAAGGTACGGTTCCGTTTTTGGAAAATAACTCCGCCGCAAAACATATGCAGAACCGCGAATGCGGCACCATCGTGTTTGTCTTGCTCAGGTGCATCGGCTCGGTTGAGGTCATCATAAGGTGTTGATCTCGGGTCAAGGTCAGATCAGAGCCTTACGACAGGTTGCGACGTTGGTCGAAGGACGTCACGTTGCATATCGTTCGATTCGGCGAGTCTTCCCGAGTCCATTGGTGGCTTGCGCGACTCGCTAGCTTAATGTGATCGGGAGTTATTGACAAAAAAAAACTCTTTGACCCCAGTGACTTCATAAATGACATCACGCAAGGTCAACGATGCATGCATTGGACCTTGCAAGGAGGAGTGCATAAAATCACGATTCAATGTGCTTGGTTTAGATCACTTACGGGCCTACGGCGCCAAAATAAAGTATTCCATTTTCCCTATTGACTTATAACGGTGAGGGAGGTCACGTGACTGACCTGACCTCATGTACCTTTAGGACTAATCCGAGATATACAACTTGAGACTTCTGCAGGATGCTAGGCCCTGTAATTTTCATCTTCCTCATTCCTGTGAAAGCTTTTCTGGCACTGAGTGCGTTGCGAAGTTGTGACATTTTACACTGAAAACAATTCAACCCGCGGATTGCGAGTTGGCCCGAGTATCGCGGGTATTTTGAAGAAATTACCCGCTCTGCGCGAGTTTTTGCTGCCGGGTAGGCTGACTACCCGTTTAGCTACCTGCGTTTCGCAGAGCATCCCGTTATCATCGTAGCTTTCACCCGCTTCACGGGTGTCAACGCCCGCTATACTCGGGTAAAACAGCAACCCGTCATGCGCGGATACATGAAACCTCCTCTGGCGGGGTCAATCACTCGTCCGCAGCGGGTTGTGGCCGCAGGCATTACTCGCGCCCACGGAGTAAGCGCATCACGCAGGTTTTGCATCGTGTAACTCGATGCGCCAAGGTAGGTGACATGCTATACGCATGGTTGCCTTGATCACGCATGTGTCATGGCTGATGACCACGTGGACTTTCTGGATTTTTCTGCGGAACCTGCAGCAGCCTGCATACGCCGGTCCAAGGCCATGCATGCGCCGGCCTGCTTCAGCCCGCGCAACCCATGTGTTGATGATTTGTGGTGCGTTGTGTGGGCGCCTTCTCTTGTGTGACAAGTTGGTGGTAAGTGTTCCCTGAAGCTGGCTTTGTCGGCTGCTATACCTAGGTTCCTATGATATACCAATAGATATCCCACTGATGCACGGCATTGGTTTTGAAATTAATACCTTTGACTTCGACGCTCAAACGAGTGTTGAAATGTAACGCGTCACAATAGTCGCTTTTCGGCTCGGCTGCGTGCTTGTGCAGGCCTTGTGCAGGGGTAGAGATGTGCAAGGCAAGGCAATTGTAATCGTAACTGTAACAGCTGTGGGGCTGCGTTCTGTGAGTTAGGAGGGTACTTAACGGGCTTGGGACATTTGAATCATTGTTTGGATGACGTCACGTCTTGGCCGGCAGAATATTTCGCTGGAACGCTCAGCAGAATATTCTGCAGTTCGCGAATCTGGCGCATTGTGGTGAAGTTTGCAGACCGTTCTTAGCACATTTTATTGGTAAAAATAAGCCTGGATAAATAAATCTTTCCCGATGCAAATGAAATATTTGTCCAAACTATTCCTTAATATTTAAAACACTATAGGCGGATTCATGTCAATTGTCTAAGATAAGCCTTTTTACTTTCTGTATTGAGTCCGCCGTCAGTTCTTCATTTTAATCTGATATACACCGACATTTCAGTCGATTTGCGTCAGGTCGCCTGTGGCGCAGTTGGTAGCGCATCGGTTTGCAAAATCAAAGATATCGGGTTCGAATCCTGGCGGGTCAGCGGCGTTTTCCTCCTTGAACGCCGCCACTGGAGGGTACTTTACCCTCCAGCTGATTTGGACACCCTACCAGCGGATATTTGTACTCGCAGAAAGCGAGTTCCCAACCCACGCAGCGCAGGTAATACGCCATGTGCGGATTGTGTACCCGCTGCGAACGGGTAGGTTGCCTTCTGTGTGTGGGTCGAGTCCCCATCCTATGCGGGTTAGGTACACAATATACTCGGGTTGACAGCCTGCGATATGCGGGTAAACGCACCCGCTGGTAGAGTGTCAAATTAGGTGGTGGGTACTGGGTAGGTGTACCCGCCAGCAGCGGGTTTTACTCGCTGTACGCGGGTTGAATTGTTTTCAGTGTAGGACCGTGCAGAGGCTTATTTACGTCATAGGTCAGTGACCTGACCTGACCTGATTTTAGGACCGTGCAGAGCTTTATTTATGACGTCATAGGTCAGTGGCCTGACCTGACCTGAAAATGTGGTTAGTGTCACATGATCCGGCTTGAATCAAAGGTGAGCTAAGCGAATTTTCAGCTTTCTACTTCCGGCATGTTCTGAGCTATTGCGAAAAAAAACCTATTTTGAGGGGGGACCCGCCCTTTCCCTCCTTGGCCGGCAACGGAAAAAAGAAGAAATTTCAAGCGCTCGGTTTAGTCTTTTTTTTTAAGTTTAAAATGTCAGTGGTATTTTTGTTAATCACCGCTCCACATTTATGCACCGATTTCAATGCAACAAGTGCCTCTCAACAGGTAACACATTTATAAGCCAATGGAATCAATGAAAGCGATTTGAAATTCGAAAAAAAATAATGGTTGCAGCAGTTTACGAAAAATAAAGGGAAAATTAAGGAAAAATAAGCTGGAACATATTTAAGACTAAGAACGAAAATAAGTTAAGAAGAATAAAGGCTTAAGCTTCTATGCATATTGTTAGAATTAGCAGATACTGACCAATATACATAGCAAGAGACGAAACAAGTTAATTCCAGTAAAATTTAAAACCCAGGGAATTCCCTTTAACCCTCACCGGACCTATTGGTTTTCTACATACCTACTTGCCGGCCGAGGGGGGGGGGGGGGCGGGTACGACCCCCCTCGCCGTTTCGCCCCTGGTAGAGGTGGCGCGTCGCGGAAAAAAACGAGCGTGTGCGCCGTTACGAGACGCAGAGATTGGTATCCGATTTTAAGGTCCTAGGTCAACCGGTGACCTCTGAGGTCAGGTCAAGTGTTCCAAGGTACGGTTCAGTTCCTGGTGAATAACTTCGCAAAAAACGGCCGCAGAGCCGCGATTTTGGCAGTATCGTGTTTGCCTCGATCAGGAGCGTCGAATGATATACTTTTTGTTCGGGTCAGGTCAACTTAGGGCGTTGACCTCAGGTCAAGGTCAGGTCAGAGCCCCCAGGTCACGAAGTTGGTCGAAAGAGGTCATGTCGCATATCATTCGATTCGGCAGGTCTTCCTGAGTCCATTAGTGGCTTTCCCGACTCGCTAGCTCAATTTGATCGGGAGTTATTGACGAAAAACTAATATGACCTTGATGACGTCATAAATGACGTCACGCAAGGTCAACATTGCAAAAGTGACGCATCGAACCTTGCAAGGAGTGTATCAAATCACGATTCTGTGTGCTTGAGATAGTTGGAGATCGTTCTCGGCGCCAGAATAGCAGTTTTCATTTTTCCCCATTGAATTATAATGGTGAGGTCACGAAAATGACCTGACCTCATATGACCTTAAGGAAAAATCCGAGATATACAAGTTGTGGGAATCATAATGGATACTAGATCCTGCAAGTTTCATTTCCTTGTTACATCTCCTCTGGCAGTGAGGGCGTTGCGAAGTTGCGACATCTGAAGACCGTGCAGAGGTTCACTTATCACGTCATACGTCAGTGACCTGACCCGAAAATGCGGTTGGTGTCAAAAGATCCGGCTTGAATCAAAGGTCAGGTATGCCAAGTTTCAGCTCTCTATCGCCAGCGTGTTCGGGGCTATCGCGAAAAAACCTATGGGGGGGGGGGGCGGCACCCGCCCTCCCCCCCTCGGCCGGCGAGGGTTAATCTACGTACTGAAGAGGGTCCGGGCCAACTTTACACCGACGGAGCGGGGATGGCCGATGGGGGCGAAAGGCCAACCCCTAAGATCTCGAAAACGAAGCAAGTTAGCCACAAACTTTAGACTTGGAATTTAGTGTAAAGGTGTCAAATTGATGCCCGGGAAGGTATTGAGAACTTGGCGGCGCTGCGCGCCGCCGTTTTCTTGCTATTCAGGAAAAAACACAGGGGGGGGGGGAGGGGTGGCATATTGCCCAGTGCCCACCCTCCAACGGAGCGAGGGATATACGAGTTGTAGGTATGTACATACCTATGGTCTTATTAATCATTATGCAAGTTCAAAGGGTTCGGTCATGGCTCTTACACGGTGACAAAGTTGCAAAAAAAGTGATTTGAGGTCAGGTCATTCAAAATGGTCTGATGACCTGACTTTGAAGGTAAGAGGCCATAACTTGCACACAATGTGTGAATTGATGACAGAAGAGTCACACCAAGTTTCACAGCGCTACATGCTGCGGTTTTCGGCTATTTACGAAAAACCTCGAGAGGAGGCGGGTATCTGACCCCCTGCACTCGTCGAAACGCAGGTTAAAGTTTCAGCACGCTCAGACAAACGATGCGTCAGTCAGCCATCAAAGCCTGAGGACGGGCCTCATCAACTCCCCCTGCAATTACGAGGTAAGTAATCAGTGCCATTTTTTCACATTTGGAATACATTTTCATTGTTGTGTGATACTTGATACAACACTGAATAGTCGACCAGTATATTTTAGTCAGACCACACAAACACGACATAATGGTAAGCAATAGCAAACATGTAACTGAGGCGTTTAGGGAAAAACTAACAGCAGCCAATGAGCTGGCATTGCTAGCGTAGGCGATGTTCCAACAGAAACAGCTGCTGTCGGCATTGTTTTTAGGCACTGGACATAACAACCAAGCCTTGGCATTGAAGCCGACTGACACGGAGGCTGGCCCGAACAGTGGCGCTGCCGTGCGTCCCGACCCGGCCCGTGCCGTATTGTTCTATAGCCAAAGGCCAGACTCGGAGAAGACTCCTGATCAAAGCGGCCACATGACGTGGCTATTTACGTCGAATCTCCCCTCCGACCGGGTCAGTGGCAGACTTCCCTGAAAACGTAAACAGGGCTGGACGGCCTGCCGGATATCGGTGATTACGTCAGTGGGGAAGGCTGGAGCGGAGGTCGATCTAAGAGGGTGTTCCGGTTGAAAAGCTGCTAATTTCTGTAGGCAGCCTTTCGTATTTTGCTGAGTCTATTGTAAAGCACACCTCTCAGCTATTGTTATGAGTGGGTGCTTCATCAGAAGTTTATTTCTACAATGACTTTTGAAAGAAAGATGTCAGGGCGGTAAAAACACCAGCTTAACAATACAGATCGGCTGATATAGAGCATGGTTTGCCCGGTCAGGTCGTGACATTAACTTTAGGCCAAGTGCTGGAGTTAATGATTTCAGACCAAATTAATTTTTAGGCGACACGATCCGACTATAGATAAACGTTGCTGGCAATATCAATGTCCCAAAAAACCTCGCGTCAAAATTATCTGAAGAAAAAGCCCACGAAAACTTCCCTTTTGACGAGCTTGCCCCGGAGGAGGACGAATCGTTGACTTTGGGTCAAATGACGAATCGGAATCGGAATCGAACACCCAACGCTCATTAAAGATCTGGAAAACCTAAAGTCGTAGTGTTGTTTATTTATGTGTAAACACAGCCCACGCGTATTCATTGAACCTTATTAGACACGGATGTTTGGGGTATTTGAAATGTCAGATGTCGCACTTAGTATGAAACTGCGGGCCGTTGCAGGGTAGGTACTCACGTAATGCAACATCATTAACCCGCGCCGTGCTGGGGGGGGCGTTTTTACGCCCCCCCTCAGGTTTTTCGCGAATATCTCAAAAAACGGCGGCGCGCAGCGCCGCCGTTTTTGGTACACGTGTTCCTACATCATTTCCGCACATGTTGTGAAAATTTCAGACCTAGGCCGTTCAAGGTCAGGTCACCAGGTCACGTCAAGTGACCTTACCTCAGAAAAAGTTCAAAGGCTCGCTATAGCTACACCGACTGAACGATCACTTTGAAACTTTCAGCGATTGATATGAGTAACAGTATGTATAAAATGTATATCTCGGATTTTTGATATCTGTGACCTAAGGTCAGGTCAATTTTGCGACCTCTCCATTATAAGTCAATGGGAGAAAATTGAAATGCGCCTCTTTTGGACGAATATCGTTCAAAACGCTCTCAAACATCGGTTCATAGGTAAACATGACACACTGAATAGGAAAAATGCACCTGTGACCCCTCTGTGTGCCCCTGAGGTCATCTCAGGTCATGAACGGTCGCCAGCAGTTTTTTTGCTATAACTTTTGATAGAGACGTGCTAGAGCGGTGAAAACACGTCAGATGTGTTCAGCTCGACGATACGGATCGACTGATATGCAACATGACCCTTTTCGGTCAGGTCATGACCTTGACCTGAGGTCAAATTTTCAAAATGACCTTTCAAGGTCAACAAATAGTTCATTCGACGCGTCTCGACAAGAGGAACACGATGCTGGCAAAAGTAATGTCATGGCGCTTATGAGTCAAAAGTTATTGACGAAAAAACGTTTTTCGTAAAAACGGCTATTTTTGGAGTTTTTGCCCTCTGGAGGCTAAACCGTTGACCTGAGGTCAAATCTGAGAACATTATTCAGAAAGGTCTGTAAAAGGGCTATCGAATGCGCTTTTCCGCGGCGCTGTAGCTCTATCGGTTCCCGAGATAGCCGTTGGCAGTTTCCAAAATGTTGAAATAGTCAACATTTTACCTTTGGTGACCTCTGGTGACCTGACCTTTGACCTGACCCAAAAAATGACCGAAGTGTTTTCGTCCTTATTTTTGACGCTCTTTCGATTGCCGCTTATCGCGTGTCGCTACGTGGCCCAGGAGCCGAGTTAGACGGGGGGGCGTGAAAACGCCCCCCCCCCCCAGCACTCGGCGGAAAGTTCAGGCCACCAGCACGGCGCGGGTTAAATGCGTTCCAGTGGTGACGCCCACATATCCATCCTCTGGTTCCGGCAGGGCTGCACTTGGCCCCATCCCTCCTGGATTGCGACAGCCGGTGGGTTCCAGCAGACCGCTGACGCCCGAAGAGTGCCAAGACCATTTCCCGGGCCCGCTGGGTGAAGCCCGTGCGGTCGAAGCAAATCACATCCAAAAAAGCAGCGTTAACGTGTAGATGGCAAGTTGACGGCTTGGTTTAGTTGGATACAAGTACACCCACAGAAAAAGCTGCATACAAGACGCACATTGGTGTTGTTTTGCCACTGAAATAAAACTGAAGCATGCGTTCATTACATGTATTACATTACGTACGTAACACGTTTATTACAAACAAAGTGTTTATTACATAAAACGAATAGCAAAGATGTTAACAAATAAAATAAGCACTCTCTCTAGTTCGGTGCTCAGCTTTGCATGATAAAATCTGCTCAATGCTTCTTCTTTTCGAGGGCAGATACTTTTGAGCTAAGTTCTTGCAATTTCTGGAAAATCTCATGCTGGTTAGCTTGCATTTGTTCGATTTGCTCAACAGCCCTCGGGTCCTGTTCCTGTCTTGCCAGCATGTCTCTTCCCGCGGATGATCTGTATCCGTAGCCCTCCACACTTGCGCCAAGAACGGCCAGAACCAGCAGGATGGGCAGCATTAGGATCCTCATGATTGTTGTATTGTATTTAGATTTTTTTAGAAGAAAAAAAGAAACTGGCAATTTGACACTGTTGTTAAGAGTACCGAAGAACAAAATCTGCGACCCAACATTTCCACCTTGTCAAAAGAAAACTCTTTCCAAAGTAAAATGAAAACGCGTTATTATCTTTGCGGCACTTCTTTAAACACAAACCCCCGGTTATGATTGAAGCTGGACACATATGATCGTTAACACCAGTAAAACGCCTTTTGGGCGAAGAACGAGCGAGCGAGATAGTGAGCCCTGCACGTGCGGAAGGGCGAGAGGGTAGGTACTTCCAACGGGCTTGCGCAAAGCACCCTTCTAACCGGTCGCTAGCGGTGTACCAAATTTGAACGCAATCGGCCCAGCCGTTCCTGAGATCTAGAAGCGGCATTCTGCACGTGCGCACGTGCAAACGGGGTCCAAACTGACTTTTGCACGGCACCCTACTAACTGGTCCCCAACCGTGTACCAAAATTGAGCGCAATCGGCCCAGCCATTTTCGAGATCTGGAAACGCCCCCTGCACGTGCGCACGTGCAGTAGCACCCAAGCCGCAACATATGGGAATGCATTGCCTGGTGGGTGCCTACCTATATGCCAAGTTTCAGCGAAATCGCCCCAGTAATTACCGAGTTATTAACGGTCACTGAGATGCATCAAAAGTAGTCAATTACGGGGTAGAAGGGATGGGGCTATCCAACAAAAAAGACCGCAGGCCAATCGGTCCAGCGGTTGCTGAGATATAAGCCTATCAAAAGCGTTACAGGCCGGGCCGGGCCGCTCATGCTGAGATTTTTCCGTTATATTGAAAAGTGTAACCGCGTTTCGTCAACTACCAACTACTATCAATAGAGAAGGACAGTTAGGATTGCCCCAGTGATGTATTGCAGCAGTAGTCCATTCATTTGTCACGTAAAAGCTGCAACAAACACGCACAGATCACGCACCGTCAGTCACATGAAGCTCATGCAGTGCTCATGCACGATTCATGCACGACAGCCCTGCGCAAGAAGCTATGCGGACAAGACAATCGAGCAAGCATTCTAGCGATTTGTTTGACAGTGCATTATTCACAAGCAATCATTCACATTTTGTACTGTCTGGCGTCTGCTGAACATTCTGTTGTGATCAGTGTCAATTCAAAGTAGTGGCCAGCTCATTAGAAAACAAATGACTCCATAGCGTAGCCACAGTTGACCGCAGACATTTAACACATAAACGTATGGATACGTACTTCGTTTGCAAGATGAAGGAGTTCAATGGTCCACAATACGCCTGTCATCAATGAACAATTACTTTAGCACGTTTGCACTGTAAGAGAAGGCAAAACATGTGTGAGCAAACCCGGCAGCCACGATTGCAACACAAAGCAAACGTCCCAACATCCCATGCAGTGCAAATTCCGCAGGCAGACATGCACAGGTAAGTGTTGCACATTCGCATGCCCTAAGCAATAAACTGAACTGGCACCTCCTATTCCTTCAATTCCCCCTCTCGGCGGTAACATGGCTCCCCAAAATCCGGTGAGGATTTTATGATCCTGAGAACAAATCCCGGATGCACAGAGGCGCACTTAACAAACTTAAAGATAACTTCCGCAAACACCCCATCACAGCTGAGTTCTTTGCAGCCGCTCCGCCGGGTGCCGCAATCACTGGCCGCGTTGTCTCAGCACTCGCCCAAAGTCCGCGCAAAAACCGCAACGGCCGATTCGACGAACCACTCTGTTCCAGCTCCGTCGAAGATCGCGAGCTGAAATCTCCAGCCCCGCTGCTCGACTCACTGACTCCCCGACTGGGAATCACACTGCCCACGTCTCATGAGAGAAATGAGACGGTGCACGGGGCGGTCATACTCCTGACCGTTTACACGCACTCGCACCCTTCGCACAAGTCCGTCCGTAGCCGGGTACGTCGCCACAACCAGGCCTAGTGGCCAGGCGCCTCGCGGTTGGCTGTCATCAACCATGATGACAACGTCGTCCTCCTGCAGGTTGTGTTCTGGCCGCTGCCATTTCCGCCTCTCCTGCAGAGACGGCAGGAACTCGCGTCGCCACCGCGTCCAGAATTCGGTGGCGAGGTGCTGTACTCTCCTCCACCGTCGTCGCCCATACAGGTCCGCGGAGCAGAACATCCCAGGGGCAGGAAGGACGACCTTTGATTTTAGGGTGAGGAGTTGGAGAGGTGTCAATGGCTCCACAGTATCACTACTGGACATGCTACAGTAGGTCAAGGGCCTGCTGTTGATGATGGCTTCAGCCTCGGCGAAAAGAGTTTGCAGAAGTTCGTCGTCGAGCTGTTGACCATTAGCGCTCAGCAGACTGGTCAGCGCCGTTCTCGCCGTTCGGATTTGGCGTTCCCAAACGCCTCCCATATGGCTCGCATATGGCACATTGAATGCGAACTCCACCCAGTCGCAGTTGTCTTTACTGAGTGTCTGAGCGATTCGCTTGTGATCCTCTTCTTTCAGAGCGCTCTCCAACAGGTTCTTCCCACCAATGAAGTTAGTTCCATTGTCGCAGTATATACGCCTGATGGGACCTCTCCTGCAGATAAAACGACGATATGCGTTGATGAATGAGTCAGCGGTCAGAGAACTGATCACTTCCAGGTGAGCAGCTCGGGAAGCGAAACAGGTAAACATCAGACCCCATCTCTTTACTTCACTGCGCTTCTCTCGTACGAAGAACGGGCCAAACGCGTCCACGCCACAGAACTCGAAAGGCTCCGACATTTCCGTTCGCTCAGTTGGCAAATCCGCCATCTTCTGGCCACAAGGACTTCCTCTGATCCTTCGGCACTGGATGCACCCCAAAATGCACTTCGAGACCACTGACCTTCCATGGAGTATCCAATATCCACGGTGCCGGATCTCACTGAGAGTCGATTCACGTCCTGCGTGGTGCAGTTCTTCGTGAGCATTGTAGACAATCAGCTTCGTGACTTGACCTTCCTTCGGCAAGATCACTGGATGGATGACTTCAAAGGGCAGACTACTCCTCCTGAGACGTCCCCCAGCGCGCAGCAGTCCATCGTCCGCAACGAACGGATTCAACCGCTTCAGGGAGCTGGTACCGTCTGCTGTCACTCCAGAAGTCATCTTCGTTGCGTCAGTTTTCATTTCCTTCACAAAACACTCTTCCTGTACTGCTCTCAGGATGACTTTCTCGGCCTCTTGCATCTCCTTCACACTGACTGGATCTGATTCTCTTCTCGGTCCACTCGGTGAACATTTCTCCGACTTGCCGCCACTCTTGGACCTGATCCTCTCCAAGAGGAGCGTTCTGTAGCGAAGACAAAGGGCCACTGATCTCTTCGCCCGATACCAGCTCGAGAAGTACGACAGTCTTGAAGACATCGTACCATACGACTTCGGCAGCTGTCCTGTACTAGTTCCGCTTTGGAATGCCGCCGCCTTGACTTCCCGATCATCTGCGGGCACCTCGACAATGATTTCACCACCCGGAAGACTTCCGGGCTGTTTCAGGAAGGAGGGGCCCTCCCACCATAGGGTGCTCGTCTTGAGACTGTCGGCCCGCATCCCGCGTGAGACTAGGTCGGCAGGGTTGTCCGCTGACTGGACATACCTCCACTGTCGGGCTGACGAGAACTGTCTGATCTCTTGCACTCTGTTAGCCACGTAGACGTGGAACCGTTTGCTTTCGTTTTGAACGTAACCCAACACGGCCAAACTATCTGTCCAGAAGTGTTCGGTGAGGTTTGGCAGACAGAGCTCACTTCGCAGGAAGACACTTGTCCTCACTGCTACCACAGCTGCAGCCAGCTCCAGTCTTGGGATTGTCACTGACTTCTTCGGTGTGACACGACTCTTGCTCATGACCAGTGACGTTGTAACTGATCCATCTTGATCTATGATACGCAAGTAACTGCATGCTCCATATCCATCTAGGCTTGCGTCCGAGAAGTGGTGCAGTTCACATCTGCAGTCCGCCAGGCTGTGCTCAGAGAAGGCGTACCTTCTTGGAATAGAGATGTCTGCGATCTGCTTCAGGTCCGTCTTCCATTCCTCCCACGGGGGCTCGACGTGGTCCGGAACAGGCTCATCCCAGTCACGCCCGTCACAGCACAGTTGCTTCACAATGTTCTTTCCTAGAAGTGTGAATGGGGCCACCCAGCCGAGTGGGTCATACAGGGAGCTGACCATGGAGAGGATTCCTCTCCTGGTTGTCGGCTTCACTGAGATGTCCGTATTTATGTGGAACGAGTCTTCTTGAAGATTCCATTTCATGCCGAGTGCGTGTTCAATGACAGTCCTTTCAGAGATGTCCACGTGCTCCAAGGACTTTGCACGCCGGCTCTCGGGAACACTTGCCACCACCTCGGGACAGTTGGATGTGAACTTATGCAGCTCAAAACCTCCACTCGAGCACATGCTGATCGTGTCCTTGACCAGCTGCACACTTGACTTCTCTTCGGTAGTCGACGTCAGACCATCATCCACATAGAAATCTCTTCTGATGAAGTCTGCCGCGTCAGATCCAAACACTTCTTCGTACTGGTCGGCTGTCTTGTTCAGGGCACTCATGGCGCACGCCGGCGAAGATGAAGCGCCGAACAGATGTGTCGTCATCCGGTACTCGGATGGCTCTCGCCGCATGTCGCCGTTCTCCCACCATAGAAACCTTATCAGGTCTCTGTCTTCGGGGGCTACCCTGACTTGGTTGAACATGCCCTTCACGTCACATGTGATACCGATGCGCTCCTTTCGAAACCGAGTCAGGATGCCGCACAGGTTGTTGGACACATCGGGCCCTTGCATGAGCTGGTTGTTCAGGGAACATCCCTGGAATTCTCCACTGCAATCAAACACTACGCGCAGCTTCTGTTTGGTTTGACTGTACACTCCGTGGTGAGCGACATACCATACCTTCCCGTCGTCACGGCATCGCTCGTCATCCGGAACAGCTTCAGCGTAGCCTTTATCGAGCATATCCTGCATGTATGCTTGATACTCTTCTTTCAAGCGCGGCTGCGATAGCAAGCGTCTCCTGAGGGAAGCAAGACGCTGCTCTGCCATGATCCGGTTGTTCGGGAACTGAGAGTCCGGGTCTTTCAGCGGCAGCGGTGCTACGAAGTGTCCATCTTCTCCCTGCACCATCTGCTCTTTCATCAACGTCTCGAACCTCATGTCCTCTTGTGACATCTTGGCACCCTTTGAGACCTCCTTGAAGTCACTATCGAAGAGATGTGATACTTGTTCTGGAGTAACTTCTCTCACTTGCATCCTGAAGGCAAAGTGTCGCCTGATAGTGACGTCACTACCCACGTTGACGAGGTAGCAGCCTGAAGAGGGCGTCGTCGGTGTCTCGACCGTGCCCACAACAGACCACCCCAGTTCAGTGCGAACTGCCCAGGGTTCGTTGTCTCCACCTGTGACTGTTTGCAGAGGCTTGATGGCTGCACCACAGTTCAACCCCAACAGCAGACCGATGTCAGCCTCTTCATAGTACCTCGGTAGGCTCGATGCCACTTCTGTGAGATGCTCCCAAGCCTGAATTGTTGACTTCCTTGGGATCAGCTGTCGATCAAGAAGAATGTCATCCCGTGTGTACGTGGTTGGTAGTTCAATCTCGGTGCCTGTGCTCAGGGATTCGATGACCAGGTCCTTTACAGCCAGTGACTCCAGCCTTGACTTGCCGGCCATCGTGCTTAGCTCCAACTGTATCGGTTCACCGTCAGCTTGCAGAGAGTCCCGAACGCTGCTCTTCAGGAAGCACGCGTCCGACTGTGAATCCAAAACTGCATACGTCACCAGGTTCAACTCCGGATGAAGTCTGTGCCAGATCCTGACGGGTACGATCATCGAATGTGAGCAGGGTGTCGTCCCTCGTTCGGCTGTCACCTGCAGTGACGTTGCAGTCTGAGTAGATCCATCGTGGACCGATCTCTTCTCTTGTGTCTCCCTGTGCACGGAGGCCAGTCGTTCGTCGTGCAGCAGGGTCGGGTGTCGTTTGCCGCATCTGTCACAGGTCTCCTTGCGCCTACATTCACACCAGCGATGGCCAGCTCGAAGACAACCGCGACAGAGACGATATCTCTTTACCAGCTCGTGACGTTCATCTAACGAGCTAGATCTGAAGACATCACAAAGTCCAGTGATGTGTCGTCCTGGACACAACAAGCACTTGATAGGCGTCGGATCCAGTGAGCCTCCAGTGTGTCCGCTACGTAGTTCAGTTGCCGGCCTGGGGGCGCCTGCTGATGACAGGAAGGTCCTGACTCTACCATTAGCGGGTTGTGTTTGCGGGCGACGCTGGCTCCGCGTCTCTTCCTGGGTCGCCAGCATCGCCACGGGGCCCGAGGCGATTCTTGCTTCTCTTGCAAGAAATGTGACAAATTCATCGAACGATGGGTAACACGGTTCTTGGCCAGGCTCTGGCTCGTAGATTTTCTTGTCCACGATCCTTTTCCACTTATCGACGATGTACCTCGGCAGCTTCTTCAAGATCATTGCATTCTCTTCTGCTTCGCCTAGCGTTCTCATGCCTGGCACGACATCAGCAGTAGCAGAACACCCATCTAGAAAGTCAGCCAGCTGTTGCAGGGCCTTGGTGTCGCCCGGTTTGATCACAGGCCAGTCCCTCAGTCTTTTCTTGTAGCTTGTGACGGTAATGAAGCTGTTCCCATATCGCTCGATGAGGCGTGCCTTCGCTCGGTCATACGCATCGTTGGTCCTGAGGCACAGCAGTCCGTGTATCGCACTCCTCGCTTCTCCGGCCGTGTAACGAGACATGTAGTTCAGCCGTTCAACTGGAGACTCGGTCTTGCTTTCAATGAAGGACTCAAACGACTTTAACCAAAGCGGAAAGTCTTCAACGTTGCCCTTGAAAACGTCTGGCTCCAGCTTAGGGAGATCACTTCTTTTGTTCTGAGCTGACAACAGCGTTGACAGACCCGTCAGCAGTTGTTCTTGAGATGTCATCTCAGCGTTTCCTTGCGGATCACCGACTGCGTCCAACGGAACTCTTGTTGAGCGACTGATACCGAGGCCAGCTGTGTCGATGGTTGGACCTTCAGTTTCTTGATAGTTTCTCAGTGTTGCGGCTTCATGCATAGCAGCAGGAGCTTGCTGATGTTCGACACACATGCGAGGTCTTGCTCCTGTTTCCATAACAAACATCTCTTCTTCTTCCTCTGCAATCCGGTTTGCAGCTTCCCTCTGTGCTGCACTGACTTCAATTTGTGTCTTCAGCCGAAGCTCTTCTTCTTTCCATTCGAGTTCCTGTCTCATTTGGTCCAGCTTCCTCCTACTCTGGAGAGCAGCCATCTTCGCTTCCGCTTCAGCTCGCTGACGCTCATCCTGAAGGCGGGTTTCGAGCAGCTTAGCACGAAACGAGCTTGCAGTGCTCTTTCGAGATGCAGCGCTTTTGTTGTCATCATCGCGTTCAATCCTGAGGTCGGTTTGAGGCGTCTCTTGCGTCACACCCTGTCCTCCAACTGCACCAGGTGCAGCACTTGAATACGGGCGGCAGAGAAGCCCTCTTGGATCTTGTTGTCTTAGAAGACCAAGAATCACTTTCATTTCTTCCAGTTGCTGGCCATGTTTCTGTGATGTGAACTGTGATACGGAAGTGTGAAGTTCACACAAGGGCGAGAAATTGCGCGAGATCAACTTCAGAAAATCAAGTCGGATTGTTGGGGAGGCAAAAAATACAGTGGTTTTTGGGAGACGATTTGTGTCGGGCGGATTGATTTCTCATTTGCTTATCACAAGCTATTTCGGCTTTAACGTATTTAGCAGTGGAAATAAGAATGGCTCCAAGATCAGGGAAGAATAAGACGGGGAAAGTGGAAACAGGGCAGTTTGACCCCCGGCTGATAACGGAATTCGACGGATCAACTGATGTGATGGAATGGCTTTCACGGGCAGAACTGATATGTTCACATCGAGGTGTGGACGCCATCGAGGTGATACCTCTACGTCTTACTGGCGGTGCCTTCGCGGTGTGGTCCCAGCTCTCCCCCGATGCTAGAGAATCATTACCGGCCGTGAAGGCCGCCTTACAAGCCGCGTTTGCGCTCGACGAAAGCGCTGCGTACGATGCGTTCGTGACAAGGCGGCTGCAGCTTGGGGAGTCCGCGGATGTTTACCTCGCTGCTCTTCGACGGCTGGCAGATCGCTTTGGAGGCGTGCCGGAACGGGCTCTGAAGTGCGCCTTTCTCGCCGGTCTTCCCGAGTCCGTACGGAGGACACTGCGAGCCAGCTCCATCGCCGATGGTTTGGGGATCACGGATATACTTGCAAGGGCTCGTTCCGTGATGGGAGACGAGCGGCTGGTGATGGCGACAACATCGACCAGAGGACGGCCTCAGAGCTCCCGCCAAAGACGCCAGTTGTCGGCGGCAGATGCGGAAACGCAGAGGCCGTCTCGCGGTGCAGTGGAGCCGCGCCGTTGCTGGGTGTGTGGCGAACCGACACATCTGGCTGCCCGCTGTCCACACCGCGCGGCGGCGGGAAACGCGCTGGGAGGTGGCGCGTCAGCGCAGGCGTCGTCTCCCGCGCAGTAAGCTGTGGTGCGCTGCCGGTCACCGACATCATCGTGAATGGCAGGAGATGTCGGGCGTTAGTTGATAGCGGTTGCACTGAGACGCTGGTGCATGAATCGGTTTGTCGGGAATGGGAGCGGCAGCGCACTGCTGTTACCACACTGAGCGGCGACCCGGTGTACTGCGCCGGCGTTGCAACCATTGAGCTGAGGACGGTGTCTGGCCAGTCGGCAAGAGTCGAGGCACTGGTGTTGGAAGACAGGCCAATGGGAGTTGACTTGATTCTCGGTGTTCCCGGGATCTCAGCGCTTGGTGGTGTTACAATCGGATCCCCGTCCGACGTGCGATTTTGTGGGATGGCGATGGCGTGTCAGGCCGTTCCCACGGTGAATACGTCCGACTTCACTGTGCAGTTTGATACTGAGAAGAAGACGTGGACAATGGCTTGGAAATGGCGAGACGGAGCTGAGCCAACACACCTCAACAACAATGTGCCAGGGTACGCCGTGCCTGAGGAGAGCCGAAGCGAGTATGAGGAAGAATTGAAGGTGTGGATTGAGAACGGCTGGCTCACACCGTATGAAGAAGACGTTCACGGACCACCGCGCGGACTGATTCCACTGATGGCTGTGATACAAGGCAACAAGTCGAAGGTCAGGCCAGTCATGGACTACCGTGAGCTGAACAGTTACGTGCCCGCTCACACCTCCGATGCAGACGTTTGTGCGGACACGCTAAGGAGGTGGCGCCGACACGGACAAAACCTGGCCGTGGTGGACCTAAAGCGGGCATATCTACAACTGAGGACGGATCCGAGCCTCTGGCCCTTCCAGACCGTGATGGTTGACGGGACACGGTATGCTTTGACCAGGGTCGGGTTCGGTCTCAATATCGCGCCGCTAGTTATGAAGGCGGTGGTGCGTGCGGTCCTGTGCCAAGACGCAGATATACAGCGTGCGACGATCCCGTACGTGGATGACCTCTGCGTGAACGAAGATATCGTCAGCGCAGACCGAGTGGTGGAACACTTCGCAGCTTACGGCCTGGAGTGTAAGCCACCAGAGCGCGCTGCAGATGGAGCTCGAATGCTTGGTTTGCGCGTCAGGGCTGTGGCAGGAGCGCTGCAGTGGAAAAGAGACAACGAGGTCGGCGAGCCACCTGAAGTTGTCACTCGGCGATCGGTCTTCTCGTGGTGCGGCCGATTGGTGGCACACCTGCCCGTGTGTGGGTGGCTGAGACCAGCGGCTGCATGGCTAAAGCGCCGCGCCAACGCGGTGACGAGTGGCTGGGATGACGTCACAAGGGACCCGATGCTGCTGGATCAGCTCCAGTATGTAGCGGAGCGGCTGGTCAGTGATGACCCTGCGCGCGGTCGCTGGAGCGTTCAGGGCGAGAGCGCTGTGATTTGGACTGACGCCAGTTCTGTCGCTGCCGGAGTCGTCCTCGAGACACCAGACGGGCACACCATCGAGGACGCCTGCTGGCTGCGGCGGGACGAGACAGCTCATATCAACATGGCTGAACTCGACGCAGCCTTGCGAGGTCTCAACTTGGCAGTAGCTTGGAACATGAACAAGGTCGAACTGAAGACAGATTCGTCAACGGTTTACCGCTGGATCAGTGACGCTCTCAATGGTCGCGCACGGCTCCGGACTAAAGCCCAAGGAGAGATGCTGATCCGACGCCGGGTAGATACCATCCGGCAGATCGTGGAAGAGTTGCACATCGAACTCACAGTAACGCTGGTGCGGTCGGCAGAGAACAAGGCGGACTGCATCAGCCGAGTGCCCGCTGCGTGGCTGCGGGAGCCGGACAGTTCACCGGAGCCCGTCTGCGCGGCAGCCGGGGCAGACGGTGTAACGGGAGTGAGCACAGGTTCCGAGGCCAGTGGCGCAGATGGCGGCGAGGCGACGAGCCTACACTCGGCTATCAGAGACGTGCACGCTCGAGCCGGTCACCCAGGGATAAGGCGCACGCTATATTTCTCGCGCCGTGATGTTTCTCCGACAGTGACCCGGAAGGACGCGCGTGCGGTGGTCACACAGTGTGATGTGTGCAGATCCATTGACCCGGCGCCGGTGAAGTGGCGACACGGCGTACTCAGCGTCAAGGAGACATGGTCCCGTCTGGCCATTGACATCACTCATTTCCGAGGTCAGCTCTATCTCACAGCTGTTGACTGTGGACCGTCTCGGTTCAGTCTGTGGCGGCGGCTGCGGCGGGCTGACACCGCACACGTGACTGAGGAGCTGGATCAAATCTTCAGCGAGCGCGGAGCCGTCGAAGAAGTCCTGGCAGAC
Organism: Amphibalanus amphitrite; assembly: GCF_019059575.1. Classification (NCBI taxonomy): domain Eukaryota; kingdom Metazoa; phylum Arthropoda; class Thecostraca; order Balanomorpha; family Balanidae; genus Amphibalanus; species Amphibalanus amphitrite. Next base: position 209,009 of record NW_024882486.1, on the reverse strand, counting down.
AACGACACGGCTTTTCGAAGTCGAGAGTTTTCAGCCTTCATGTCCAGCTGGGGAGTGCGGCTGCGCTTTCGCGCGGTCCATCAACCGAGTGGCAATGGGATAGTTGAACGTAATCACCGGTCGGTAAAAGTGATTATGGCAAGAAAACAGTGTTCTGTCACAGAAGCTGTGCATTTATATAATGTGACACCACAAGACGGGGAACGAGCTGAAACATCTCCCGCCGCCCAGGTCTACAAGTACAGGGTGCGGGACAGAGTGCTGGCCGGCGCCACTGACGGCAGGAACGAGGCGCCACCGACAGCACGTGCGGAAGATGCAGAAGATGGCGGGTATAGGATAGGCGACGAAGTCTGGATGAGGGTCCCAAAAACGCGATGTGGGGAGCAGTCTCGGCGAGGGGTGGTAACTGGTTTTATATCGCCTCAGGTGATGGAGGTAGATGGTGCCCCGTGGCACGTCCGTGACCTCAGACATCGCCAAGAGGTGTAATGTGATCTTGAGGATCAGGGGGGGATGTGATGTGAACTGTGATACGGAAGTGTGAAGTTCACACAAGGGCGAGAAATTGCGCGAGATCAACTTCAGAAAATCAAGTCGGATTGTTGGGGAGGCAAAAAATACAGTGGTTTTTGGGAGACGATTTGTGTCGGGCGGATTGATTTCTCATTTGCTTATCACAGTTTCTTGTCATGTTGGAGTCTGTCTTCAGGATCCAGCAGTTCTTGGAGTTCCTGTTCAATCTGTAGGAACTCCTGATGGCAAAGCATCCATTTGTCCAGAAGTTCCTGACTGATATCGTCTGCTATTTCCATACCATCTTCAGTCAGTATGCGCACTGACAGCTTGTTAAGCTCCTTGCAGTATCTGTTATATGCCTGTGTCTTGATACCACATTGGTATTCTCTGCCAGCTTCAGTCATCTTCTTTCCTCTTGTTGGTCGTGACCCTTCACATACAGTTGTCTTCTTCTCTTGCACTTGAACCCTCTGTTGATCCATCTTGTCTTCAATTCTCCTCTTCAGTGATACCAATGACAAGGATGGGACATTACATTGGACAGAAGGTAAGCTTGTTCAGCTTGTGTTCATTGAGTGACTGGAAAAGGAAGCAGCAAACGAACTTTTACTGTAACCGCGTTTCGTCAACTACCAACTACTATCAATAGAGAAGGACAGTTAGGATTGCCCCAGTGATGTATTGCAGCAGTAGTCCATTCATTTGTCACGTAAAAGCTGCAACAAACACGCACAGATCACGCACCGTCAGTCACATGAAGCTCATGCAGTGCTCATGCACGATTCATGCACGACAGCCCTGCGCAAGAAGCTATGCGGACAAGACAATCGAGCAAGCATTCTAGCGATTTGTTTGACAGTGCATTATTCACAAGCAATCATTCACATTTTGTACTGTCTGGCGTCTGCTGAACATTCTGTTGTGATCAGTGTCAATTCAAAGTAGTGGCCAGCTCATTAGAAAACAAATGACTCCATAGCGTAGCCACAGTTGACCGCAGACATTTAACACATAAACGTATGGATACGTACTTCGTTTGCAAGATGAAGGAGTTCAATGGTCCACAATACGCCTGTCATCAATGAACAATTACTTTAGCACGTTTGCACTGTAAGAGAAGGCAAAACATGTGTGAGCAAACCCGGCAGCCACGATTGCAACACAAAGCAAACGTCCCAACATCCCATGCAGTGCAAATTCCGCAGGCAGACATGCACAGGTAAGTGTTGCACATTCGCATGCCCTAAGCAATAAACTGAACTGGCACCTCCTATTCCTTCAATTCCCCCTCTCGGCGGTAACAAAAAGACTTCGCTTCGCTCGCTGCGCTCGCTCGCTCGTAATAATCGTCATCATCGTCATCATCATCATACCTCGTCAACAACCTGATCAGCAGCAGCGACAGCGGCACCCAGGAGAGGAGAATCAGTGGTTTCTAGATTCTAGTCGACATAAGGTGACCTTTCTTGACCTAACCTGACATGACCTTGATTTCAAATTGAGGCTTCTACATACAACTAAGATCGGGATGCATTATAAGCACTACCATCAAAATAAGCGCAAAATCTATCCTTAACCCTCGCCCGCACATGCCATTTTCCCATCTTATAACGCATATGGGGGGGGGGGGGGTGCTACCCCCGCGCCATTTCGTTCCTGCTGGAGATAGAGCTTCACGGCAAAGACCAACAGATTTTTGGGAACAGACGAATCCAATGGTACCCAATTTTATGACCTGACCTGGCAGGTCAAGCATTGACCTGTCAGGTCAGGTCAAACTAAAAAATGTTGCTGTTTGGGGCCACCGCTGGAATATCATATGTCTGGAATATCACATATCATATCATATGTGTTTGTAGGTTTGTGTGCATCTGTGTGTATACTGATGTGTGCACCGATTGTTTGGTGTGTCCCTATTACATGGGATCATGAACTGAGTTTTTACCAAAAAATGCAGTAAAAAACTTCACGAAAAGTAAATTCAACTAGCCTAAAATGCAATGTTTTTAGATGACCTAGGTTGACCTTGACCTTGACCCTAACATCTGTACCTACATCGTCGAATAACATGCTCCATGATAGGTGGGAGGTAGGACTAGCAAAAAAAAAAAAAAAAACTAGACAACTAGGACCCATGACCCCTCTGTATACCACTGAGGTCATTGCAGGTCATCAAAATATCCAGTTTTTTTACAATGACTTTTTATACACAGGCTAGCTCGTTGGAAACACCTTGGATGTGTGCAGCTTTACCCGCGCATGACTGGGGGGCTCTACAGAGCCCCCTCCCATTTTTCGGCAATATCTTCTAAACCGTTTGACAGATCAACACGAAACTTGTGGTATCCTCAGCGGCATTAATTTGACACCTTGTGTTTGATTTCAACTTTCTATCTATCATAGTTTGGCCGGAAATGACGTCAGAGTGACGTCATGTCGGCCGATTTCGATGCAAAATATTAAATTACGGCAAACGCTCTCAAGAGCTTAGTTTTAACCCTCGCCCGTAAACGGCGATCTGCCACCTTCGCCCATGCAGGGGGGGGGGTTGGTGCGACCCCCCCCCCTTGGCGTTTGAAAACGGAGCGTCGTAGAGCTTAGCGGAAAAGACCAACGGATTGCTCTCGCCAAGATCTCGCGATTGGTGGTATATTTTTTGGTCCTAGGTCAACATTTGACCTACTTTTGACCGGTCAAAGGTCAAATTTTCGGAAAAATAGACTTTTTTCAACTTTCGGCGGCGATTGCGGCAAAACGGTGGGAGATATCGACTTGAAACCTTCACTATCGTGTTCCTTGATCAATTTTCTATCGTTTGGTATGTATTTCGTTTCCCTAGCTCTAAAAATGGCGCGTTGGGAGCGCCGGAAGTCGGCAAGGTCACAGTCGGCGCCAGAAATTCGAAAAATCAAAATTTAAATTTTTGAAATCTGATTGTAGGTATTTTAAGATTTGGGAGGTCCATTTGCTCCCTATACAAGCTAATATTGCTGCATATTCCCATTGAGGTGACAAGAATTAGCAAAATAGTGGTTCGGGCGCTTTTCAAAAATAGTACCGGACGCTGTTCCTCTTGTGACGTCATAGCTCCGTGACCTGACCTGACCCGGTCAAGTTTCTTATACCATATGATAGCCAATACTTGCCCCAACATGCATGGGAAGTTTCATCACGATCCATCAACCGATGTCCGTACCACCGGCAGGAAACCTCGGGCGTTGGCACTCAGTTTGTGAAAATCAGGCCGGAGGCTGTTCCCTTTGTGACGTCATAACTCCGTAACCTGACATGACCCGGTCAAATTTGTTTTATCAAAAGATGCGCAAGGTTTGCCCCATAAGGTACCCAAAATTTGGCGGCGCTGCGCGCCGCCGTTTTTGCACTATTCCCGAAAAACCTCAGGGGGGGTTGAACCAACCCCCCCTACATGGGCGAGGGTTAAAGCTAGATCCGATTTCTTTGCATCAGTGGACTACAAATACACGAAGCTATCAAACTGTTATCGCGAATGTTCAAAATTTTGAAAATTTAAAAAAATATGTTTTCACAATTAAAAAAAAAATATTTTTGATTTTTTCAAAAAGTTTTTTTTTTAATTTTTACAAAAAACGGAATATATGTGATTAAACAACCACTGATGAACTACTTTAGCAAGTTTTAGCCCAATATCTTCAAAAATAGCCAAGAAATTTGCATTATTCTCAAAATTTTACAATTATATATTTTTCAACACCATTTTTCAGTACGTTTTTGACATCTTACAGCAACATTAATGGCACCATCGTGTTCCTGAGCTCAAACTGCATCTGATAGGCACCTTTTTTATTGAAAAATGTCATTTTCAAAATTTGACCTTTTCTGACCTGAAAGTGACCTGACCTCCGGTAAATTCAGCTGAAAATGACCTCAAATGACACAGAAGACATTTTTTTCGAAATCTGCGAGTAAAATGGACCATAAAACATGCGTCACGTGACCAATTTATGATATACAATTTTCGTGACCTAGGATGACCTGGACTTGACCTGAAAAATTCGAAGTAAAAGTTCGGTACCCTCAGGGTATCTAAGACATATATCAAGGAGTGCTTAAACCAAAAATGAGCCTGATCGGACTTGTCAGCCGGCGGTCAGAGCCTAAATTGTGAACAAGAAAAATGCCGATAGTTTTTACTTTGACCTGACCTGTGACGTCATCGATAACTTCGAGGTCAATGAAAATAGGTTTTGCTCGACAGTTTTTCCAGGGTTATCAGACGCCGTTTGAATTTTGACGATCGGCCAAGTAGTTTCGGAGATAGGAGGGCTCTGGGCTCTGGAGAGCCCCCCCCCCCCCCAGTCACTCGCGTTATGGAAAAAACCCAGTCATGCGCGGGATTGAATGATATGCAACATGATATTTTCCGGTCAGGTAATGACCTTAATCCCAGGTCAAATTATCAAAACGACCCTTTAGGGTCAAACTATACTATACTCGTCTCGAACGAGATGAACACGATGCCGGTAAAAGAAATGGCGAGTGAGTTTTGTGTCAAAACCAATTGCAGGAAAATGATTTCTGAGAAAACGTTAATCTTGACAGTCTTTGCCTCCTGGAAAGGGGCTCCACCTCCGAGGGGAGAGGGTCACGGGGTTCCGGACCTCCCAATAAGTTCACTTCCCTAATGCAGCCTTATGTATAATAGTGTGCGTTTTTGGGGTCGGACTCCCAATCCTTGACCGTGGTGGAGGTAACGGAAGGTCTGTAGGCTAAACTGTTGAGCCTAGGTCAAATCTGAGAGCATCAATAAAAAGAATGCTAAAAGAGCTATCAAATGCCTTTTTCCTCTAGTCGTTCTCGAGTAATCCGCCGCTTTGTTGAAAATTGTTGAACTCAGCGAAAACTGGTCGGGTGTATGAAGAATGTAGATTACCGATGGGTCCGGCGAGGGTCAAAAACGTTTTCACATGGACTTGTATTGAAACAAAAATAATCAAGGGAACAAAAGGTTGAAATGTTTCTTTGATCAGACGTAGAATGACCACTATTTGTTCTCTGAACAGCAGTGTTCTTGACTTGCTCTTGCTTATTGTTCTTGCTTGCTCTATGCCCTCACCAATTTCTCGAGCGTAACAATTCTTGCGGTGTTGTCCAACACTCTCGAGAATAGTTCGGATTGCTTAGCTTGAAGTTCGGAGATCTCATTGAGGGTCGACCATGCGTCGTCCCTCTCGTACATATCCCTTCCAGCTGAATAAGTGTACGAGTAGCCTTCTACGGCTGATCCAAGGATGGCGACAACAAGGAGGATTGGCAGCATCTGGAACTTCATGTTGATTGTTTGGAAGTGCCGAAAGGTTCGTAAACAAAACAAAAACAAAAAATTTGTCCGTTTCCTAAAGCCCTTAAACGATGACTGCAACTGAAGGCGTGCGGAGATGCAGGACAAAGACTCTTGAAAAATGTTTTCGTGAAGTTCACATTATTTTCAGCATGGCTCCCCTAGCGTTGCCCTAGTGAGCTTTGTTACGGAGCGAGCGAAGCGAGCGGAGTCTTACGTAGAATAACGGAAATTTCTGAGTATGAGCGGCCGGCCGGCCGGCCGGCCGTGGTCACGCTTTTGCGAGGCTTATATCTCAGCAACCACTTGACCGATTTACATGCGGTAATTTTTGTGGGGTAGCTTCATTCCTTCTACCAAGTATTGGACTATTCCCGATGCATGTGGGTGACCCCTTATGCACGTGCCACGTGCAAAACGAAGAGGTGTCACTTTTGTAATTGTTGCAATATTTCGGTAACTACTTGGCCGATTGCGCTGAAAGTTGGCATGTAGGTAGGCACCCACTAGGCACTGCATATCCATGTGCCAGAGTTGGGGTGCTGCCGCACGTGCGCACGTGCAGGGGTCGTTTCCAGATCTCGAGAACGGCTGGACCGAGGGCGCTCAAATTTGGTACATGGTTAGGGACCGGTTAGTAGGGTGCCGTGCACAAGTCAGTTGGGACCCATTTTGCACGTGCGCACGTGCAGGGTACCGCTTCCAGATCTCGAGAACGGCTGGGCCGATTGTGCTCAAATTTGGCACATCGCTAGAGACCGGTTAGTAGGGTGCCGTGCACAAGTCAGCTGGAGGTACCCCCTCGAAATTTCGCACGTGCAAGACTCACCCTCTCGCTCGCTCCGTTAGTCGCCCCAAAAGGCGCTATACTGGTGTTAAACTTAAAGGTTAATGTTCTCTTCTGAAGTCTTAAACATTGTAAGGATGGTGAGTATTATCTAAAATATGCATCCTAACAAGTACCCTGCCCACCGGGCCCAGTGTGCGACGTTAATCTGAACATCCCCTTCTAACTCGGCTCCTGGGCCACGTAGCGACACGCGGAAAGCGGCATTCGAAAGAACGGCCAAAATCAGGACGAAACAATTCAATCATTGTTTGGGTCAGGTCAAAGGTCAGGTCACCAGAGGTCACCAAAGGTAAAATGTTGGCAATTTCAACATTTTGGAAACTGCCAACGGTTAACTCGGAAACCGATAGAGCTAGAGCGCCGCAGAATAGCGCATTCGATAGCTCTTTTAACGCTCTTTCGTCAACATGTCCTCAGATTTGACCTCAGGTTAATGGTTTAGCCTCCAGAGGGCAAAAACTCCAAAAATAGCCGTTTTTATTAGAAGTGCTTTTTCGGCAATAACTTTTGACTCAAAAGAGCCACGACATTATTTTTGCCAGCATCGTGTTCCTCTCGTCGAGACGCTTCGAATGAACTATACTTTGACCTTGAAAAATTAACCTGAAAATTTGACTTCAGGTCAAGCATGACCCGACCGGAAAAGATCATGTTGCATATCAGTCGATCCGCATCGACGAGCCGGACACATCTAAGGCGTTTTCAGCGCTCTAGCATGCCTCTATCAAAAGTTGTTAGCGAAAAACTGTTCGATACTATTCGTGACCTGAGATGACCTCGGGGACATAACGAGGGGTCACAGGTACCATTTTTCGGTTCAGGGTGTCAATTTTACTTCCAACCCGATGTTTGAGACTGTCTAGAATGGCTTCGTGCAAAAGAGACGCTTTGCAATTTTCTCCCATTGACTTATTGACCTAAGTCCCATTGACTTAGGCCGCAAAATTGACCTGACCTTAGGTCACCGATATCAAAATTCCGAGACATAAGTTTTATAGATACTGTTACTTTTATCACTCGCTGAAAGTTTCAAGGCATTCGTTCACTCGGTGTAGCTATGACGAGCATTCTAATTTTTTTCTGAGGTGAGGTCACTTGACCTTACCTGGTGACCTGACCTTAACCCTCGCCGGCACAGGGGGGGGGGTTGATGCAACCCCTCCTAAGGGTTTTCGTGAATAACTTGCTTAAAAAGCGGCCGATCGCGACGAAACCTTCAGTACCCTCGCATTGATTAATTTTACATCTACCCTGAAAATTTCATTACCCTGACCCCAATTATCTTTGACCTGTGACCTCTTTTCCGTGACCATGTTTGGCCGAAATCGCAATTCGGCGTATGTCGGCTCGCATTAGCCGCGCGTTTGCAAGCTTTTCGTGGTTTCAAACGTTCAAACATGTGATTTGATGTTGCTCCCATGCATTAGGGTGGGTGTCAATGTCACCTGAAGGTCATGTCAGGTCAATGACCTTTGGTGACCTCGGTTCACTTTTTCGAGTTTTACATGTTTCTAGGCTAGTTTTTAGAGCTGAATTCGAATTTAGCAACCATTTGAACATTTACGAAGTAGTTTTGGTGCCTTCGTAACATGTTACGAAGCTATCAGAGGCGGATGACAGGTACTACGAATGCCCGTCACGACCCCTACCTGTTGACCTGACCTGACCTGACCTGACCTGACCCGACCTGGTCTAAACGCTTAACGACATCATCTGTGATCAAAACTAACACGATATTCGTAATCAGCATCCCGGAAAACCCCTAGCAGCCACGCTTTACGACTTTCTAACAGGTCCCGGTATTCCCGATTTTTGGGTCATTGACCTGACCTGGAAGGTCACCTGATGACCTAGGACCTTAAAATTGTGTATCATTGGCTTCCTCTTGTGACGGGCAACACGCTCGTTTTTTCCGCGAAGCTCTAGCTCCATCAGGGGCCAAACGCGAGGGGGGTCGTACCAACCCCCCTCCCTTGTGCCGTCGAAGGACTCAAAATGGCCTGTGCCGGCGAGGGTTAACCCTCGCCGGCACAGGGGGGATTGATGCAACTCCCCCTAAGATTTTTCGCGAATAACTCGCGTAAAAAGCGGTTGATCGCGACGAAACTTTCAGTACCCTCGCATTGATCAATTTTACACCTACCCTGAAAATTCAATGACCCTGACCCGAATGACCTTTGACCTGTGACCTCTTTTCCGAGACCATGTTTGGCCTGAATCGCGATTCGGCGTATGTCGGCTCGCATTAGCCGCGCGTTTGCAAGCTTTTCGTGGTTTCAAACGTTCAAACATGTGATTTGATGTTGCTCCCATACATTAGGGTGGGTGTCAAGGTCACCTGAAGGTCAGGTCAGGTCATTGACCTTTGGTGACCTCGGGTGACCTTGGTTCACTTTTTCGAGTTTTACATGTTTCTAGGCTAGTTTTTGGAGCTGATTTCGAATTAAGCAACCATTTGAACATTTACGAAGTAGTTTTGGTGCCTTCGTAAAATGTTCCGAAGCTGTCAGAGCCGGTTGACACGTATTACGAATACCCGTCACAACCCCTACCGGTTGACCTGACCTGACCTGACCCGACCTGGTCGAAATGCTTAAAGACATCATCTCTGATCAAAACTAACACGATATTCGTGATCAGCATCCCGGAAAACCACATAGCAGCCACACTTCACGACTTTCTAACAGGTCCCGATTTTCCCGGTTTTCGGGTCATTGGCCTGACCTGGAAGGTCACCCGATGACCTAGGACCTTAAAATTAGGTATCATCGGCTTCCTCTCGTGACGGGCAACACGCTCGTTTTTTTTCCGCGAAGCTCTAGCTCGATCAGGGGCCAAACGCGAGGGGGGTCGTACCAACCCCCTTTGGTCTTTGTTTTCGCAGATATGACTTTGTTTTTGAGTACTTAATATCATGACCCAATTATGCCCATTCCCCAATGTCTTGCGTTGGCTATGGCCTATGCGTCTTGTGAGCCTTTGACACCTTGGTTGTGTTTTTTTTTTTGCCAGTCTTATCTCCCACCCATTGTGTATGCTATTCGACGATGTACTGAATAAAAATCAAGACTGAAAAACAAAGACGCACCGAATGAAAAAAAATTATTATAGGTAATAGATAGCTATAAATGCGCTTCAAAAACCATGTGCCACAAAGATTTGTATTCAAACAAAAATAATCGAGAACAAAAGTTAAAATGTTTCTTGGATCAGCGACATGGAATGGCCACTATTGGTACTTCGAACAGCAAGGTGCTTGACTTCTACGCCCTCACCATCCTCTCGAGCGTAACAATTCTTGCAGTGTTGTCCAGCACTCTTGAGAACAGTTCCGCCTGTTTGTTTTGGAGTTCGGAGATCTCGTTGAGGGTCGACCATGCGTCGTCTCTCTCGTACATATCCCTTCCAGCTGAATAAGTGTAAGAGTAGCCTTCCACGGCTGATCCAAGGATGGCGACAACAAGGAGGATTGGCAGCATCTGGAACTTCATGTTGATTGTTTGGAAGTGCCGGAGGTACTTAAATAAAACAAAAAACAAAAATTTGACCGTTTTCTGAAGCCCTTAAACAATGACTGCAGCTGAAGACGTGCGGGGCTGCAGGACGAAGACTCTTGAAAATGTTTCCGTTTAGTTCACATGATTTTCAGCAAGGCTCCCCTAGCTTGAGATTTGTGTTAAAATGAACGCTAGGAGAGGACGATGGGCTTTAGGAACCTAAGGACATGGATGAAGGATGATAAATATTTTTTACCCATGCTTGGGATAATGATAACGTCAACAAAAAAATCGAAAATCAACCCTTTTTACAATGTCTAACGTATGGGGGTGGGGGTGGGGGAGGGAGGTCCGTATGATCCCCTAGCCGTTCGGCCCCTGATCGAGCAACAGCTTCACGTATAATCGAGCGTGTTGCTCGTAACGAGAGGAAGGATGATACCCAAGCCTAAAGTTCTAGGTCATTGGTTAACCTTCAAGGTCAGGTCAATGACCCAAAAGTCGGGAAATTGAGAACTGCTAGGGCTTCGTAAAGTGAGGTTGTTATGGGGGTTTTCGAGGATCTACTTATGAGTTTCATGTTAGTGTTAATCAACGATGATGTATTCATGCACTTAGGGTAGTTCGGGTCAGGTCAGTTCAGGTCAGCAAGTCCTGCCGGCTATCCATAGTAGGTGTCAACCTCCGCTGACGCTTTCGTTGCATGATACATGGGAGCCAAACCTACCTTTCAAATGTTCAAATAGGTTCGAAATTCGAAATCAGCTCCAAAAACCAACCCAGCAGCATGCAAAACTCGGAAAGCGAACTACGGTCATCTAAGGTCAATGACCTTGACTTGACTCTCAGGTGACTTTGAAACACTCCATAATGCATGGGCAAACATCATTTTACATGTTGGTACGCCTACAACCCAAAAAACGAACTGAAAATGCACGGATAATTCATAATGTGCGCTAAGATACGACGAATCTCGATTCCGATTCATTAATCATCTCGATTCATTTGAAGGTGGAAAGTTCCTTTTAACCCTCGCCCGTATGGGGGTCAAACGGACCCCACCCCCTCGGTATTTCGCAAATAACTCGCTTAAAAAGCGGCCGATCGCGACGAAACTTTAGGTACCGTGGCGTTAATCAATTTTACACCTACCCTTAAAGTTTCATGACCCTGCCCCAAATGACCTTGGACCAGTGACCTACTTTTTAATCGCGATTCGGCACATGTCGGCTCGCATTAGTCGCGCGTTTGCAGTCTTTTCGGTGTTTAAAACGTTCAAACATGTGATATGATGTTGCCCCCATGCATAAAGGTGGGTGTCAAGTCGCCTGTAGGTCAGGTCAGGTCATTGGCCTTTGATGACCTCGGTTCACTGTTTCGAGTTCTAAATGTTTCTCTAGCCTAGTTTTTGGAGCTGAATTTGAATTTAGTAACCATTTGAACATTTACAAAGTAGTTTTGGTGCCTTCGTAATGTAGCTATAAATGTTATTGGTTAGCTGGAACAGAGACATTCTAGCATAACAATATTCAAAACAACAGCTTCGTATAATTTATTAGTTATGGGAGCTTTCGAAAGACGTTCGTCTTTCTTCGTCAGCCTGTCTTAACCCTCGCCGGCACAGGCCATTTTGAGTCCTTCGACGGCACAAGGGGGGGGGGCTGGTACGACCCCCCCTTGCGTTTGGCCCCTGATCGAGCTAGAGCTTCGCGGAAAAAACGAGCGTGTTGCCCGTCACGAGAGGAAGCCGATGATACCCAATTTAGAAAGCCTAGAAACATCTTGTTTAATTGTCGGAACGCCTCTTGGATGTAGGGCATTGTTTCTACTTGAATATTATTAGTTATGGGAGCACACATTGTGCACACTTCTCTTCGTCGTCCTCTCTTCGTCGTCTTCTCCTCATCATCGTCGACTACAGCATCGTCTTCACATCATCTGGAGGTCAGTCTGGTTTCTTTGTCTTTACACTAGGGCTTAAGGTCACCAACATACAAATAGCCTAGAAACATGTAAAACTCGAAAAAGTGAACCGAGGTCACCCGAGGTCACCAAAGGTCAATGACCTGACCTGACCTTCAGGTGACCTTGACACCCGCCCTAATGCATGGGAGCAACATCAAATCACATGTTTGAACGTTTGAAACCACGAAAAGCTTGCAAACGCGCGGTTAATGCGAGCCGACATGCGCCGAACCGCGATTTTCGCCAAACATGGTTACAGAAAAGAGGTCACAGGTCAAAGGTCATTGGGGTCAGGGTCGTGAAATTTTCAGGGTAGGTGTAAAATTGATCAATGCGAGGGTACTGAAAGTTTCGTGGCGATCGTCCGCTTTTTACGCCAGTTATTCGCGAAACACCTTAGGGGGGGGGGGTTGCATCAACCCCCCCTGTGCCGGCGAGGGTTAAAAAGCACTAAAAACACGCACATGATAGATACACCAGTTAAAGACAAGATTTGACACTTCTTATGACCAAAAATGTACAAAATGAGCAGTTTTGAATTTTTGTGCGAAAATGTTACGAAGCTGTCAGAGGCGGCTGACACCTTCTACGAATACCCGGCAGGACCCCTACTGGTTGACCTGACCTGACCCGACCTGACCTGACATGGCTTAAATGCATGAAGACATCATCTGTGATCAAAACTAATATGATATTCGTGATCAGCACCCCAAAAAATCCCATAGCAGCCACACTTACGACGTTCTAACAGGTCCCAATTTTCCAGACTTTTGGGTCATTGACCTGACCTGGAAGGACAACCAATGACCTAAGACCTCAAAATGAATATCATCGGCTTCCTCTCGTCACGAGCAACACGCTCGTTTTTACCGCAAAGCTCTAGCTTAATCAGGGGCGAAACGGCAAGGGGGTCCAACGGACTCCCCCCCCCCTTAGGTACACGAGTATGTTCGCAGCTGGCAAAACACCAATACGGGCGAGGGCGTAACACGTTACCGAGGGCCGAGGCCAAAAACTTTGCTGTTCTTATCTATTTTTGTTTGAATGTTAACCCGCGACCTGTTGGGGGGGGCTATTTTTTGCCCCCCCCCCCCTCCAGACTTTTCGATATATCTCCAGAACCGCTGCGCCAATCGTCACCAAACTTTCAGTACCCTCCCGGACATCAATTTTACACATTGTGACCAAAAATTTTTCCAAAGGCTATGATAGGTTGGCTGCAAATGACGTCAGAGTGACGTCATGTTCTGCCGTTTTCGACCCAAAAAAGGGTTTCGCGGGAAGAGCTGTCAGGCCCATAGCTTTGCAAATACAGAAAAATGATAAAGACATAAAAGCTGTAGATTAGACAGGGCTACAAAAATGCTTTCTCGGATTTTTGAAATTTTTGGATTTTGACCCCCAAAAATAAAGAAATAGATTTTTTGGATATAAAAATCGAAAAATCCAAAAAGTTTTTTGAATTTCGCAAAATCCGGAATATATGTGATAGTCCTTACCGCCTTCCATCCACATACCAAATTTGAGATTGATACCTCTTTTTTGGCGAAGTTATAGCGAAAAAACTGTTCAAAATTGATGACGTCAAATTTTCAAACTCAATTTTTAGCAATTCTAGACCCCGTAGCGCAAAACAAAGACCACCATTAGACTCCCCGTGACGAGCTGCATCGAATCAATACCCATTTTATGCAAAACTATCAACTTTAAAATTTGACCTTTTTTGGCCTGACCTTGACCTGACCTTGACCTGAACTTCACCAGAAAGTGACCTAAGCCGTACCTGATAGTCTTATAACCAACACCATTGAGTTGGAAATGAAAAATTGGCCATAAAACATGTATCACACAACCTTAGTAAACTTGGGCTCATGTGACCTGACCTGTGACCCTTGGTGACCTGACCTGTGACCTGACCTGGTATTGCCAGTGACCTCTAATAGCAACATATCTACTAGGCAACTGACGCCCTACCGCTGATTCTCGACAAAATGCGTTTTCCTCGGTGTTATATTGCATTCCCTAGAAGACCCGTGAACGGTGAAACATTTCATCTTTGACCTGACCTGTGACGTCATCGGTGACCCCGAGGTCAATGAAATTTGGTTTCCTTCGACAAATTTGACAGGCCTTTCGAACGCCGTTTGAATTTTGCGGATCCGTCCAGTAGTTTCGGAGATACGAGGGGGGGGGGCAAAAAATAGCCCCCCCCCCCACCAGGTCGCGTTATAAACAGACCCCACCAGGGCGCGGGTTAACTATAGGCCCAAATGTTTTGTGCAGCTACAGGAAACTAGCGATTCGTTTGTACCTATATCACTATGAATGGGTTGTATGGTTTGTATGGTTTGGTAATTAGCGATCTTTGTGTACATATATGCAGAAAACCAGCGATTCTTTTCTTTAAAAGGTGCAGCGTGGTCCCACAGCTGAGTTTGTAAAGTCACACTTTACGGCCTTGGCCACACCGGGCCGGCACTGGCGCACGGTGACCCGTCCCGACCTGACCTCGCCGGGGAGGGGCGGTGACGTCACCGGTGGACGGCCGAGAGCGGGCGAGGCGCGGCGCACTGCACTCGGCCCCAAACAAGCGGTGCAGACCGGAGGAAGCTGCGGTTGGGATAGCTTCGCTGCCTGAAAAAACTTTCCTCCACCCACCCCATCCAACGATAGGCATTCGGTCCTGCGTAAAATCAGTGCACGCAAAATCGCTACGAAATTGTGCCACCGGCTCAAGTGTTCCGTTGGAGAAACTGTGCACTCTAATACCGCATTTACAACAGGGGTTCGGAGTCGTGCGTCCTGGTAGCACTGTTCCGACTCCGACTGCGGGATTATGATCGGCTCCGACTCCGACTTTGACTCCTGTTCAGGGCTGTGATTTTTTTTTATTAAAGATTTGAACAGGGTTTTGCAGGAAGCCGGAATATTCGGAACGGTCTTGTGCAAAAGTTTGCTGTGTTGTTTAATAATAATTCTGTACCTCCTTTCACCTGTGTGAAAAGTCAGCCCCGGAAATATCTGGATCCTTGTTGTTCTCGAGAACTTCTCGAAACGTTTCGTGTGGACGACGGTCGTTTCTGCCCGTCAAATGTCTCTGGACAAAGCTCATCCACAAGCCTTTTCGATGCCGCCTCGCGCGTCTCGCTTCTGGTCTTCTGGTTTGGTCAATAAGGCAAGAGACAGGACGATAGTTTATCTGGTTGAATACGGAGGAAACGGATCAGCCACGGTCCTGGGCCAGCAATGTCTCACCGAATCCATTAAAATAAAATTACTGTCGGCTGTCCCCGAGGCGGTGCTGTGTTTGTCCCAGGAAGGTTGGCTTTGCCCAGACCTCGCAGAGATCATGTGGCGCCCCCGGGCGGGTCGGGCCGCCCGGCCCGGCTGCGTCATTGGCTGCGCGGTCGCCAGCTGGTGGCCCACTGCACCGGCCGGCCGACCGGTGAGCGGTCACCGCCCGAGGCCGCCGACCGGTCACGTGACTGGGCGCGCCCGGGCGGACGGGGTGCGCCGCGCGGCGGACGGCAGAATGAGCTGGAGCGCGGAGTCGGACAGGCGCGTTCCGAGGCTTGCTCACTGTGATAGGAGATTGGTAGTCCTTGATTCTCTACATGTTTCTCGCTGATTTGCTTTGGTTTCCTCATTCTTTTAGCAATATATCATGGTCTAGTTTCGCTTCTTTCCTTCGCGATAAGCATACGCTACAATAAGATTAATGGTTGCACTGCAAGACCAAGCCTCGTAAACTTAGCCACTCACAGTTAACTAGTATCTTGTGGGGTGTCCCTTTGCGTCGACAACCTCTTGGATTCTTCCACTCGTCGAGCTATCCAGTCGGACCGAGAGGCCGTTACGTCGCCGCAGCTCATCAAACTTTGCTTCCACCCTGGCCCGCAGCTGGTTGGTCGGGGTTCAGGCGGCCCGTCGAGTGGAAAGGAGCTTCGCAGATATTTCCTGCACCATGCTCCCCCAGACGTTCTCGATGGGATTTAGATCCGGGCTCTTTGGTAGGTGTGGTCGACGTCGATGCCAATCAGCAATGCAACGTTTTTTGGAGATGTATTGTATTTAAAAGCAAACATTTGACACACGCAAAACGTAACAAACAGGCTACATGGGCCACATGGAGTATTTCAGTCTACAGATTAATATAATTGTGGGCATACATATAGCTTCTAAAATTAGCTGCCTTGGGTTAACCGAAACTGGTGGAATTTTTTGTTGGGATGCTAGCAATGCGCAGTTTGGACTGAGCGCTCAGTCAATTCAACCAGTAAGCTAATCAAATGCTTGTCTGCAGACGCGTCTGGAGCCATGCTCTCGTAGTGCGGGTAGTGTGGACGGAACATTTGTCATGGAGGAGGATGAGGGGTGGCGCTCCTCCGGTTCCAGCTTCTCCACAGCAAATAAGGAGCTGTGGTGGCTCGATCCTGTTGCCATTGACTGTTTTCTGCAGATACTGCTCACACACACACAAAAAAAACACGTTTACTCCTGTTCAGCTTTTTTGCTATGTCCCGGATCCAATCCAGTACATACCTCCATTGCAGTGCAATTATGTGGTCCCGCAGTGCTTTCTTCGAGCAGACCATAGACCACGTCATCTCAGAACACACAGGTGCCCGGAATGACCGCCAGCAGTATCTCCATCGTCCATTGAAACAATGCAGGCGCGAAGGAGTAGCCGAAGCCAGTCGGTCGGCCTCAGCAGCCCTTCGCGGGGTTCACCAGGGCTGCGGAGTCGATGGATTTTTTGGTAACTGTGGTCGCCTCCGGATAACACGTGGTCGCCTGTAGACTTCTTTAATGCAAAGGTTACAGAAAAATGTAAGCACAAAACGGGCGGGGACGACGCTCTGCCGCACGGCGATTCGCGCACCATCCCGCGCCGGCACCGCCGACCCGACCGAGGTCAGCTGACCGTGCCCCCAGGCAGCAGCCGGACCGCCAAGGTCACGGCCGCAGCGAGGGAGGCACCCGCCGTGGACCGGAAAGGGGGGAGGGAGGTGCCGGGCACTCGGGTGCCTCGACTTCACGGATGTTGAGCACCACTGGTGCGCCGAGCATCACGGCCAGTTCCAGCTGCTGCGTTAACACCCGCTTCTGGACGTCTCTGTTCACGTGGTTGTTCTTCGAGTAGTCCAATCCAATTTCTCCGATCGCTTTGACTGACTGATCTAGTTGGACGATCTCAGACTGTGGGACTCGCTGCTGAAGAAGCCGACCCTATGTGGACGGCACTCGAAGACTCCCCAAACACCTGGCTAGCTGAGGATGGACGTCCTCCCGGTCGAGTCCAACCACCTCCTTAGATTCTCGAAAGCCGTGATGCAGCCCTCGAGCGTTGAAAAGCCGTGGGCCTGTTCTCTGTACTCTGATAGACTCCGACATCCCGGACTTCCATCACGACGGAACAGGAGCTCCAGATGGCAGTGAGAGTCGATGCAGTCTGTGGCGTCTGACGACAGCTCCATGACAAGACGCCCGTCGCACTCCACCTCACCAATCACCATCCTCTTCTCTGCCATCTTCTCAGACGTTCTCTAAAACGACCATTTGCGTGAGTTGGTCCACAGTGCTGACAAGTAGAGTAACGACCGTAGAGTGAAGTCAATTATCCGTCTTGGCTGCTCATTGACGGATAATTGACGAGCATTTGACGTAACAGTAATGAAACAAATGATCATTGTTACGTAACACTGACGGAACTAATCGTTAAAACCAATGGTCCCTCGCCGGATCTATTGGTTTTCTGCATACGCGCCGGCCGACGGGGGGGGGGGGCGGTTACAACCCCCACCATTTTGCCCCTGGTGGAGCTAGCGCGTCGCGGAAAAACGAGCGTGTGTGCCGTTATGAGATGCAGAGATTGATACCCGATTTTAACCTTCCAGGCGGTGGGGGAGGGGACATTTTTTGCCCTCCCTTTAGTTTTTTCGATATTTCTCCAGAACCGCTGCGCCGGTCGTCACCAAACTTTCAGTACCTTCCCGTGAATAGCTTTTACACGTTGTGACCAAAAAATTTCCAAAGGCTTTGATAGGTTGGGCACTAATGACGTCAGAGTGACGTCATTTCTGCCATTTTCGACCCAAAAAAGGTTTCGTGGGGAGAGCTGTCAGGCCTACAGCTTTAGAGATACATAAAAATTGAATTTTGACCTCGAAACATATTCTTTTTTGGATTTGATAGCCGAAAAAACCAAACAGTTTTTTGAATTTCGAAAAAAACCTTAATATATGTGATACCGCCTTCTATCCACATGCCATATTTGAGAATTGAGATAACTCTTTTTCTGGCCAAGTTTTACAAAACAACTGTTCAAAATTGATGACGTCAAACTTTCAACTCACTTCTGAGCAATTCTAGACCACGTAGCGCAAAACAAAGACCACCATTAGACTCGCCGTGACGAGCTGCATCGAATCAATACCCATTTTATGCAAAACTATCAACTTTGAAATTTGACCTTTTTTTCACCGGACCTTGACCTGACCTCCACCAGAAAGTTACCAAACCGTACCTGATGGTCTTACAACCAATAACATTGAGCTGGAAATGAAAAAAAAAATTGACCATAAAGCATGCATCGCACAACCCTAGCAAAGTTGGGTTCATGTGCTGTCCTTGGTGACCTGACCTGTGACCTGACCTGGTATTATCAGTGACCTCTTATAGCATTATATGTACTAAGTAACTGACGCCCTATCGCTGATTCTCGACAAAATGAGTTTTACTCGATATTATAGCGCATTCCCTAGAAGGTTCGTGAACGGTGAAACATTTTATCTTTGACCTGACCTGTGACGTCATCGGTAAACCTGAGGTCAATGAAATTTGGTTTTCCTCGACAAATTTGACAGAGCTATCGAACGCCGTTTGAATTTTACGGATCCGTCCAGTAGTTTCAGAGATTAGGGGGAGGGTAAAAAATCCCCCCCCCCTCCTCACCGCGCGGAAGGTGGCCGGGAGGCCCACCGCCGGGTTAGGGGTTAAGGCCCTAGATCAGCCGGTGACCTCTGAGGTCAGGTCAAGTGCCCCAAGAAATGGTTCCGTTTTTGGTAAATAACTTCGCAAAACGGCCGCAGAGCCGCTATTTTCGCAGCATCGTGTTCGTCTTGCTCAAGCGCGTCGAATGATAAAAAAAAACTTCGGAGTGACGTCATTTCTGTGGGTGGGGGTATTTGAACATATTTTTACGTCTTCTCCGTCGTATGTACCAAAGTCTTGCTCAACCCTGGATGAAGAAATACTGTTTCAGTAGCGCAAATGACACTTGCTTTTACCAATTACCATGCAAGCCTCATTTTTGGACGAGCCGAGCATACCTTGAATAGCATAGCCTCACTTCTCCACCAGGCACCAAGTCACGGTATGTTCAAATTGCCCCACCACGCGTGGGGTAATTTGAACATACTGTCTTACAACAAATAGGCAGAACAATTATAAACATACCTTCATTTGAAAAATCAACACAACAACATATATAACACTTACTTATATATATAACACTTACATATACACGCTGCACACCTGTCAGTGGACAGAACTCGCCTCTCTTCAGTTAACATAACGTCTATCATTTGCGTTCAATAAAAACGCTCCCAACCTTACTTCATCTGTTATACGAGTAGACGTGCCAATCGGAACCGACATGTTCTGAAATTTGGAATTGGTTGGACAAAGCTAGGCGGTAGCAGACTCGACAACATTGGACGATGACTTACTAATCTTCAGCATTTTTATTTAGTAATCGTTCGACGTGCATAGCATTGATTGGCGAATGGAAAGCTTAGTTAAGCTCTTAAGATAATGAACACTTAAAAAAAAAGATAATGAACACTTTTCGGCTGGTAAAATTACAATATAAGCAATTTAAATGACAGCCTTGGGTGCTGATTACTACGTAATTTTCGGACATCTTTGGACGCATGACTGACCTAAATATTTCAGGACGGAAATTCAACGAAAATGCCGGACATTGGACGGAAATAAGACATAAATTTTCTAAAACTGGCATCACTTAGCTGCTGTTGCTTTGAGTCGAAGATATTGGCAAAAAAAAACTAGGGACATTGTTTTTTTTTTCGGAGCTACACCTGTCTTTATTGAAATCATCACACTATGTTCAAAATACCCCACGTAAAAGTTATTTTGCCATATTCTAACACAGGCTTCAAAAGCCAATTCTACTTGAGTTGAAGACACTTATTAGTTCATTGTATGTACAACAAAAGCCGTTGCGTATTTACCCGCGCCCCGTAGGGCTATCGGCGGACCCTAACACCCGTAGGGGGGGGGGGGGGCGAAACGCCCCCCTTAGATCTCGGAAATTTACCGGCCGATTTTCAAAATTCAAACAGCGTTCGATAGTCCCACCGGGGAACCACCTTGTTGTGACCAAATTGCATTGTCCTATCCCAAACCGATGACGTCACAACTCAGGTCAAAGGTCGGATTTTCACCGTTCACAGACATTTCAAGAAATGTGTTGTGCAATTGAGTAAATTGGTAAGTTATTGAAAATCATCGATGGTAAATTGTTCGTCAAACGCATACTTTGCTATCTGAGGTCACTGATAGCAGGTCAGGTCACAGAGGTCAGGTCACTGGGGGTTACAATATGAAAGTGTCGTGTGATGCATGTTTTATGGTCCATTTTACATGACAAATGCGATTATGTGGGTCAGGCAGCCTTTGGGGCCAGCTTAGGCTACATTCTGGTGAAGGTCAGGTCAAGGTCAGGTCACATTAGGTCAAATTTTAAAGTTGATTTTTTTTTTTTGCATTAAATGGGTATCAATTCGATGCAGCTCGTCACGGGGGGTCTAATGGTGGTCTTTGTTTTGCCCTAGGTAGTCTAGAATTGCCAAAAATTGAGTTTGGAAATTTGACGTCATCATTTTTGAACAGTTGTTCTCGCTATAACTTGACCAAAAAAGAGCTATCGATCTGAAATTTGGTATGTAGATAGAATACGGTAGGCACTATCACCATTCCGGTTTTAAACTCAAACGACTTTTTATATTTTTTGCTAATATATTAAAAAAAAATACATTTTTGTTTTTTTTTGGGCCGAAATTCAATAGTGTCAAACATCCGAGATAGCAGTTTTGTAGCCCTGTCAATTCTACACCTTTTATGTCTTGATCATTTTTCTGTATCTTCAAAGCTGTAGGCCTGACAGCTCTTCTCGCGAAGCTCTTTTTTTCGGTCGAAAATGGCAGAACATGACGTCATTCTGACGTCTTTTGCGGCTAACCCATCATAGACTCTGGAAAATTCTTGGTCATAATGTGTAAAATTGATGCCCGGAGGGATCCTGAAAGTTTGGTGGCGATATCTGCAGCCGTTTACGAGATATCCACGGAAAAGGACAGGGGGGGCGTTTCGGCCCCCCCCCCCTACTGGGTGCGGGCAATGTGCGCTAGCAATGTAACATTTTGCGCTGAAATGAAGTTGCAATGACGTGTTGTTGGGCGTTTTGACTTGCGAAATTGAATTTTTTACAGTGCGCGTCAACACTTTAATGCCCTGAAACTTCAAACCCCGTTCATTGGAGCCCTTTTAGACGTTACGATAATTTCCCTAATTGGTCTTATTGTCGTGTCACTGATGCTTTTCCGTAATGTTGTGTTAATCATACTATGTTCAAATTACCCCACATGCTCAAATTACTATACCCTACCCTATACTTTTCGTTTGGGTGACGTCAACTTAGGGTGTTGACCTCGGGTCACGGTCAGGTCAGCGCCCCCAGATCACGAATCTGGTCGAAGGAGGTCAAGTCGCATATCATTCGATTCGGCAGGTCTTTCTGAAACCATTGGTGGCCTTCCCGACTAGCTAGCTCAATTTGCTCGGAAGTTATTGACGAAAAAACTAATAGCTGTGTCTGTTCGCCTTGAAACAAAATGAAATTTGTGATGGGTAAATCTTTATGGCTCACCCAGGCAAAGTTGATGGGCAGCTTACGCCTTATGCACAAAACTAGATGTTCTTTTCAGAGGGCATCAGTATAAATCCAATATTCAATTTTCATCAATTTTAACCCTCGCCCGTAAACGGTGTTTTGCCACCTTCGCCCATGCAGGGGGGGGGGGGGCGAAGGTGGTTGGTGCGACCCCCTGGTGTTTGAAAACGGAGCGTTGTAGAGCTTAGCGGAAAAGACCAACGGATTGCTCTCAACAAGATCTCGCGATTGGTGGTATATTTTTTTGGTCCTAGGTCAACATTTGACCTACTTATGACCGGTCAAAGGTCAAATTTTCGGAAAAATCTAACTTTTTCAGATTTCCGCGCCGATTGCGGCAAAACGGTAAGAGATAGCGACTTGAAACCTTCACTATTGTGATCCTTGATCAATTCTCTATCGTTTGGTGTGTATTTCGATGTCATAACTCTAAAAATGATGCGTTGGGAGCATCGGAAGTCTGCAAGGTCATTTGTGCATTGGGTCACGCCAGGCGTGTGACGTCAGTGACCTGACCCTGACCCAAAATGAACTACAAGAAACAACCGACGATGCCTGAAATGGATAGCAAATTCGAATTCAGGGCATCAAAATACCCCGAAAAGGCATACAAGTGCAAGAAGTCATTACAGGTCAACCGAGGTCACTGACCTTACCTTGACCTTTAGTAACCTTTAAAAGGTCAACGGACATTGTGCCAATGTCAAATCAGCCAGTTGTGATTCTAAAACAATCAACCAGTGTGTCAGGTCAGTCGGCGTTTATACCAATGTGAAGCAATCTCCAATTTAGCGTAAATCTGGCCGGATGTTGTTCCCTTTATGACGTCATAACTCCGTGACCTGACATGACCTTGACTAAAAAAAAAAGTTGCGCAAAGGATGCCCCAGAGGGTAGGTACTGAAAATTTGAGCAGGCTATCTGAAACGGTTCGGCGTGTAGCTAAGAAAACCCTCAGGGGGGGGGGGGGGTTGCACCAACTACATGGGCGAGGTTAATAGCCAAACGTATCAGGTTATCCCGCGCCGGGCTGGTGCTCCGCGACTTCCGCGACGGGCCGGGTGTGTGTGTGTGTGTGTGTGTGTGTGTGTGTGTGTGTGTCTGAACAACCCCCCGTCTAACTCGGCTCCTGGGCCACGCACCGACACGCGGTAAGCGGCATTCGAAAGAGCATCAAAAATAATGACGGTAACACTTTGGTCATTTTTTGGGGTCAGGTCAAAGGTCAGGTCGCCAGAGGTCATCAAAGGTCAAAGGTAGTCAATTTCAACAATTCTGGAAACTGCAAACGGCTAACTCGGGAACCAATAGAGCTGCAGCGCCCCGGAAAGCGCATTCGATAGCCCTTTTACAGACTTTTCTGAATAATGTTCTCAGATTTGACCTCAGGTCAACGGTTTAGCCTCCAGAGGGCAAAAACTGTAAAAAATAGCAAAAATAGCAAAATAGCAGTTTTCGAAATAATGGTTTTTCGTCAATAACTTTTGACTCAAGAGAGCCACGACATTACTGTTGGCAGCATCGTGTTCCTCTTGTCCAGACGCGTCGAATGAACTATTTGTTGACATTGAAAGGTCATTTTTAAAATTTGACCTCAGGTCAAGGTCATGACCTGACCGGAAAGGGTCATGTTGCATATCAGTCGATCCGTACCGTCGCGCTGAATACATCTGACGTCTTTTCATCGCTCTAGCACGTCTTTATCAAAAGTTATAGCCAAAAAACTGCTGGTGACCGTTCATGACCTGAGATGACCTCAGGGGCACACAGAGAGGTCACAGGTGCATTTTTCCGATTCAGTGTGTCATGTTCACCTATGAACCGATGTTAAAGAGGGTATTGAACATCATTCGTCCAAAATAGGCGAATTTCAATTTTCTCCCATTAATTTCAGGTATTTCAGATTTCAGGTATTCTCCCATTGACTTCTAATAGAGGTCACAAAATTGACCTGACCTTAGGTCACCGATATCAAAATTCTGAGATAAATTTTTTTTTGTACACATACTGTTACTCTTATCAATCGCTGAAAGTTTCAAGGCGATCGTTCATTCGATGTAGCTATGACGAGGATTGAAACGGAGGTGAGGTCACTTGGCCTGACCTGGTGACCTGACCTTGAGATTGCTGAGTCTGGAATTTTCACAACTTGTACGGATGTATGAGCAGGCGTGTCAAAAACGGCGGTGCTCCGCTACGCCGTTTTTGAGATATCTGTGAAAAACCACAGGAGGGGGTGCTCAAACACCACCCTCCCCCCCGGCCCGGCGCGGGTTATGAAGGAAATCCAGTGAAATAAAGTAATGAGCCCCGTATTGATAAATGCTACATTCCAAAGCGATTTGCATAAACTTGAGCTCGATCAATTGTCTTTTGATTTGGCTGGCTCGATCAATTTGGTTCGTGACCCACTTATACAATTTTCAAATTAACAGGAGAGCCATGTAAAAATAGACTCCGTTCTCCTCGCACATTTTTTCAAGAGCCCTCGTCCTTTCTGTTCACACTATTTTCCTTTCAGTCGTCGCTTGTCAGGGCTCTGGTCAAGGTTAAATTCAAGCAATTTTCTTTTTTTTACTCTCGAACACTCCCAAACAATCAACATGAAGTTCCAGATGCTGCCAATCCTCCTTGTTGTCGCCATCCTTGGATCAGCCGTTGAGGGCTACTCCTATACATCATCAGCTGGAAGAGATATGTATGAGAGGGAGGCCAGTGCATGGTCGACCCTGGATGAACTCGCCCAGCTCCATGCCAAGCAGGCCGAATTATTATCCAGAGTGATGGACAACACTGAACGAGTTTCTATCCTGGAGAAGATGGTGAGAGCGTAGATAATGTCAAATAATCTGCACGTACCGATATTCGTCATCCAATGTTGCTGATCCGAGGAGCTTTTTTATTATTTTCTTTAATCGTCGATAGAAATAATTTATGTTAATACAAGCATTTGACAGAAGCGCATGGTTTCAGGTGTGAACGCAACGCACATGAGTGCATCATTATGCAGCAATCGACGACTTCGTAAGTGTTTAAAGGGACAATCAGTATGGGGCAATCAGGGGTGAAGGGGATATCATACGGATACATCTGGTCAATGTCTTCATTCGAAGTTACCTGGACCAATGCATGTGCGCACGTGCAGATAACATCCCCACTGTGACATATTCATCGTCCGGTGGCTGTCTACCGCATGCAAAGCTCAGCGCAATCAGCCCAAAATAATTGCCGGGTTACTGTGTGGGGCACTTCACAACCCTTTAACCCTCGCCGGCACAGGCCATTTTGCGTCCTTCGAGCGACGGCACAAGGGGGGGGGGGGGTTGGTACGACCCCCCTCGCGTTTGGCCCCTGATCGAGCTAGAGCTTCGCGGAAAAAACGAGCGTGTTGCCCGTCACGAGAGGAAGCCGATGATACCCAATTTTAAGGTCCTAGGTCATTGGGTGACCTTCCAGGTCAGGTCAATGACCCGAAAAACGGGAAAATCGGGACCTGTTTGAAAAAGGTAAAGTGTGGCTGTTATGTGGTTTTCCGGGGTGCTGATCACAATTATCGTGTTAGTTTTGATCAGAGATGATGTCTTTAAGCATTTAGACCAGGTTGGGTCAGGTCAGGTCAGGTCAACCGGTAGGGGTTGTGACGGGTATTCGTAATACGTGTCAATCGCCTCTGACAGCTTCGTAACACGTTACGAAGGCACCAAAGCTACTTCGTAAATGTTCAAATGGTTGCTAAATTCGAATTCAGCTCCAAAAACTAGCCTAGAAACATGTAAAACTCGAAAAAGTGAACCGAGGTCACCCGAGGTCACCAAAGGTCAATGACCTGACCTGACCTTCAGGTGACCTTGACACCCACCCTAATGTATGGGAGCAACATCAAATCACATGTTTGAACGTTTGAAACCACGAAAAGCTTGCAAACGCACGGCTAATGCGAGCCGACATACGCCGAATCGCGATTGCGGCCAAACATGATCTCGGAAAAGAGGTCACAGGTCAAAGGTCATTGGGGTCAGGGTCATGAAACTTTCAGGGTAGGTGTAAAATTGATCAATGCGAGGGTACTGAAAGTTTCGTCGCGATCAGCCGCTTTTTACGTGAGTTATTTGCGAAAAACCTTAGGGGAGGTTGCATCACCCCCCCCCCCCCCCTGTGCCGGCGAGGGTTAATTTGCACGTAACATCCAAGCAAAATAAGTAGTGGTGGTCACCCCCTACGCACAAAAAAATTGCGTCCATGATTAAAGAGATGATACTATTTAACCCTCGCCCGCACATGCCATTTTCCCATCCTAGAACGCACATGGGGGGGGGGGGGTTGCCACCCCCCGCGCCATTTCGTTCCTGTTGGAGATAGAGCTTAGCGGTAAAGACCAAAAAGATTCTTTGGGAAGAGACGAATCCAATGATACCCAGTTTTACCTTCTCAGGTCAGTCAGTGACCTTCCAGGTCAGATCAAACTAAAAAATGTTGCTGTTTTGGGTCACCGTTGGATATCAAGTGCACTGCTTATCAGATACCGATGACGATGCCGTTTTCTGGTGCCAAGCCAGCTAGAACCTCCTTGTCACACTACCCGACCAGGTTTTTGCTGCTGAGGTCATTCCAGATCAAGTTAGGTCAAGGTCAATTATATGGGTTTGTATGTCTGTGTGTGTCTGTGTGTGTACTGATGTGTGCACCGATTGTTTATGTGTCCATATTACATGAAATCATGATCTGAGAAGATTTTACCAAAAATGCAGTCAAAAAACTTCACAAAAAGTAAGTTCCGCTTGCCTAAAACGCAATTATCTTAGATGACCTAGGTTGACCTTGACCCTGACCTTGACATCTGTACATCGTCGAACAACATGTTCCATGATAGGTGGGAGGTAAGACTGGCAAAAAAGGCCGAAATCAAAGTGTCAAAAGCTCACAAGGCCCATAGCCAACGCAAGATGTTGAGAATTGGCCATTTGGGTCATGACCTGACCTGAAAAACAAGGTCATATCTCCGAAACCAAAAATCACAGAAACTTGAAATTTTCAGTGGACATCAAGAAAGGATAGAGGAGCAGCTATACGAAAAATCAGCCTACTAGCTCTAAAAATGTTGAGTGCAGAGCAGAAAAACTACCTGGGGGGTGGCAACCACCCCCCCCCCCATGTGCGGGCGAGGGTTAATTCAGAAGACCACCTAGAGATCGGTCGAGTGGTTGTCGAGGTAATAGAGATGATACTATTACCTCAGGTAGTCAAAAACGTTGCTGGGCCCAGCTTTGCCGGGACGGACCGCTTATGCTGAGGTTTCCGTTAAATTTCAGATAAATTAACTACGCTTGTCAACTGATCTCAATAGAGCACGGAATACAGCCGGTTCACATTCCGCCTCTAAAGTAGGTTGATCGGCGTGGTGGAATGGTTGCCCTTTCTCTAATTCTCGCCCGAGGGGGGGGGGGCTTTTTTGGTCACACCCGCCAGTTTTTTTTTGCGTGTGTAAAAAACCATGGCACTCAGCTTCGCGAGATTTTACTATGTGTGCTTTACGATCCGTCGATTTTGCTTCGTGTATGAAGTTCGTGACCCCAGGTCACATAAGGTCAGCTCACCAGATCAAATTAAGTGACAAATGACAATGTCGCTAAAAATTGTGATTGTTCCCAAAAGCTTACACCCGTCATTCCTACAGCTTACCTCCGAGAAGTTTGAAACTCTGGAGTCTGGATATTCCATGAAGAAATTAGTACTAACACTTTGAATATCTCAGAATTTTAACATCTGTGACGTAAGGTCAGTTCCATTTTTCGACCTATAAATCAATGGGAGAAAATTGAACTACTTTCCTTTTGGACGAAATTCATGTTTACTTCTGTGATGCATCGGGAAACAGGCAGACATGACAATGAATCGGAAAAACTACCTACACCCGTGACCCGGCCTCTTTATGCACATATGGTCATATCAGGCACAGACTTCTCAGGGCATGAGAGGTCTCCAGCAAATATTTGGCAATAACTTTGAATGAAGACATGCTTTAGTGATGAACACCTTAGATGCGTTCAGCTCAACGACACAAATCGACTGATATTCAACATGACCTTTTCCTTGACCTTGACCTGAGGGCAAATTTTCAAACTCATGCTTTCATCCGCGTCTTTGTAGCTTTCATTGTTTCCGAGACAATCTGGTGTGGCCAAATACGTAGCGAAGCGAAGTTCATAGCGAAGTTGGCTGAGACCTCCACAGCGGCGCAACTAAGGCGCTTCAAGCATCGCAAAAATACAGTTAGATGTGGCATCAACTTCCTCTCGGCTGGCGAGGGCTGACTTTCGACGACTCCTGCCGATGACCCTACATTACAGATTTACCTTCTACTTTTGACGGCCCTTCGAAAACCGCCTGCCGCTTCTTGTCGCTACGTGACCCAAGCGCCCAGTTAGACGAGGGATTGAAAATTGTCCCACCCAGTACCCACCTCGACGTGCTATGACCGGAATGCCGTCACAGCACGGAATAAGTATCCTTTCGCCCCCGTATAATCTTCACCACGCTGATTCCGCTTCGTAAACACACGAATGCAACATGAATTTTTTGTTAGGACAAAAAGGTACAGATGACAATAGCAAAACAAACACAAAACTTTTAGCTGAAATGGATCAGTACCATCTCAGCAGTCGTTAATACTTCCAGCATCTCATGCTCGACTTGCTCTATGCCCTTACTAACCGCTCAAGTATAAGGATTCTTGCAGAATTGTCCAACACTCTCGAGAATAGTTCGGCCTGCTTAGCTTGGAGCTCGGCGATTTCATTGAGGGTTGACCATGCATCAGCCTCCCTCTCGTACATATCTCTTCCAGCTGAATAAGTATAAGAGTAGCCTTCAACGGCTGATCCAAGAATGGCGACAACAAGGAGGATTGGCAGCATCTGGAACTTCATGTTCAATTTCTAGATTTTGAGTGCCAAAACGTAGTAACACAAATAAAACAAAAAATTTGACAGGTGAAAGCAGAATGAATACAACGAAAAGATTTGAAAAAGATGAGAAGGGAAAAAGAAGACTTTTGAAAAATATCTCTCAAAGCGCGTAGTGTTTAGTTCATGGCTCTTCTGATTCCTATTTTTATTTCAATAGGTTGCAGTTTGCAGCTCATCGTTTATACCTTTCATTGACTTTCTTTTTATATCATAGAATACAGATAGTTCTCTGCATGTGTATACACTGGCCGGTAAACGAAGTAAATTTTCCAATCACTGATCTATTTACTGTCTGTAATGAGACATTGATGATTGACATGATAGTCCTCATTGATAATTGAAATACAGATAATTGCAGCGTTGCACTTTTCCGCGACTCTCTAGGTCTTTTGGTTCACGAGTAACCTACAGGTACTCGGCCTTCTGAAAATTGTCAAAATCGAGAACAACTGATCGTGATAATTGATGTTACAAGCTGCCCCACCACGTGGCGACGCTTGTTCAACTCTGGCTGGCTGGCGCTTGCCGCTCCGTTGGGCTGCGGCCACGGGTGACGGCCAACAGCCGGTGCTGCGCCAAAATGGCCACTGCAGCTGTGCCGCCTGCAGTGACGCACCGAGCTGCCCAGTGCGCAGCGTGGGCTGATCTCGGCCGACCGGCTGCCCCACGGATCCTCTCCCCAGCGTGACTGCCAACACAAATACACACACGAACACGGCTCCCTGTGCGCCGAGCCGGATCCGCCAGTTGAGCTCGGGCCTGGTCGGGCACGAGCGGGCAATCACTGTCCGACGGCCGTGTGAGCGGGTGACGGCCGGTGCTGGCGGGCACCCTGTGGTACTTCAGGGCAGCAGAGACACCTCTGACCCACTGAACACTCAGACCGACAGGCATGGCGCAGCGACCGGCGAGACGCATCTGCCTGCTTTACTTAGGAGTCGGTATGTAGAGAGTAGAGACCCATTGCCGTTGATTATGTTTGTGCCATTCATGTAATGTGCAATGCTTAAATGTTTTTGGTAGGCTGCAGCGGCGTAGACGTGTCACTTCCACATTGCCAAATAAAGGACAGTGCATCACGGAATCCAGTGACATGTTTGCTCACAGATTGCTCAGACTACTTTTACGGTGTTCTGATTTTCACAGAATTGATGATTTTATGTTTCCTGTAAGGTTATTTCATTCTTAACCCTCGCCCGCACATGCCATTTTCCCATACTAGAACGCACATGGGGGGGGGGGGGGGTTGCCACCCCCCGCGCCATTTCGTTCCTGTTGGAGATAGAGCTTAGCGGTAAAGACCAAAAAGATTCTTTGGGAAGAGACGAATCCAATGATACCCAGTTTTACCTTCTCAGATCAGTCGTTGACCTTCCAGGTCAGGTCAAACTAAAAAATGTTGCTGTTTTGGGTCACCGTTGGATATCAAGTGCGCTGCTTATCATATACCGATGACGATGCTATTTTCTGGTGCCAAGCCAGCTAGAACCTCTTTCTCACACTACCCGACCAGATTTTTGCTGCTGAGGTCATTTCAGGTCAAGTTAGGTCAAGGTCAGTTATATGTGTTTGTATGTCGGTGTGTGTATGTGTGTATACTGATGTGTGCGCCGATTGTTTTTGAGTCCATATTACATGAAATCATGATCTGAGAAGCTTTTACCAAAATTGCAGTCAAATAAATTCACAAAAAGTAAATTTAGCTTGCCTAAAACGCAATTATCTTAGATGACCTAGGTTGACCTTGACCCTGACCTTGACACCTGTACATCGTCGAACAACATGTTCCATGATAGGTGGAGGTAAGACTGGCAAAATAGGCCGAAATCAAGGTGTCAAAAGCTCACAAGGCCCATGGCAAACGCAAGATGTTGAGAATTTGCCATTTGGGTCATGACATGACCTGAAAAACAAGGTCATATCTCCGAAACCAAAAATCACAGACACTTGAAATTTTCAGTGGACATCAAGAAAGGATAGAGGAGCAGCTATACGAAAAATCAGCTTTCTAGCTCCAAAAATGTTGAGTGCAGAGTAGAAAGACTACCTGGGGGGGTGGCAACCCCCCCCCATGTGCGGGCGAGGGTTAAACAATTACTATTAGAGCAAGTTTTTTTCCGTATTAATAGAAATAAATGACCTGAATACCAGCAGTAACCCATGACCTCATTTGACCTCGATAAGGATGTTTTCATGCATTTTTCTTGTCGAAGGTATTGTTAAAAATCCGTATTGTTGTAATGTTTCACGAACAATTTATCATTATTATCCTCTCTTACAATATTTCCAAAAATTATAGGTATATGTCTATATTTTGGGACACGCATGGCTTGGCGCTACGATCAAAGAAGATCGTGGTATGGACATCAGATGCAGGAAATTCGTACGTTAATATGACACCATGTCAGTAAATAACTCGAAGACTCGAAGTTCGTTAAAAAGCTTAATTGAATACTACTTGAGATAATTTTAAGGCCTGGCAAATCTACAGAGAACAATCATATCACGTACCTACTTACAACGCATATCAATTTTCGGCGCCTCAGCTTATGTAATCGTATGAAACAGGCGGCGACGACTGACAAACACTGCTGTTTATCTATCTGCCATCAACTATATATCATCAAGCTGAGTAGCAATAGACAAAGGTATATATTGAGACGGTTTACACAACACATTCGGGTGGGTGTAACCCGTCTCAATATATTATAATCATCAAGCATCGACGTGTGCCGCTCATAATTAGCAGCACCCTCCCGCCTTTGTTTGGCACAGTGGCCCACTGACCCAGTGGGAGGCGCTGGCATCTCACTCGAATTGCTCACGGCTGCCTCAGGGTCAGCGTCGTAAACACGTCACCCTGCAGCTCCCAAAAACGGGACAGACCGCCTCACAAACATCATCAGTCGGTCACAAACACGCGCTTAGATGGACGAACCAGAGCCTGACTAGTGTTTGGACAGCGGAGAAGAAAACATGCAAGCCAGCAACTGCACGCCGTTGTAGCTGCGTATGAATGCAATTTAGTGAGCCCTCGCCGGGTCTATCGTTTTTTACACGTCGTTTTCAACATGCCACCCCCCCCCCCGGCCGGCTTACGACCCCGTTCGCCTTTTCGCTCCTTTTTTAGCCTTGCAGGAATACGGGCGTGTGCGCCGGTACGAGATGCAGCGACTGATACCCGGTTTTAAGGTCTCAGGTTAACCGGCGACTTGTGAGGTCAGTTCAAGTGGCCCAAGGCCACTTGAAGGCGACTTTGGTTTCTGTTAGTAACTTCTCCAAAAATGCCGCAGAGCCGCGATTTGGGCACCATCGTACCCGCCATGCTCAGACGCATCGAATTACATTTTGGTTTGTTTGGTTGAAGTCAACTTGGGTTGTTGACCTCAGGTCAAGGTCGGGTCAGAGCCACTCAGGTCACGAAATTGGTCATAGAAAAGTACATCATTTTCATAGAAAATCATATCGATTCGGCAGGCCTTCCTGAGTCTTTTGGTGGCCTTTCCGACTCCCTAGCCCTACTTGATCTCGAGTTATTGACGAAAACTCCCATGAACTTAGTTACGCCATAAATGACGTCACGCAAGGTCAGCGATGCAACAATTAGCATCCAGCGTAGCTAGGAGCAAGATAACTAGAACATAGGCTAGGAACATACGCTAGGAGTACATGAACTTACGATTCCATTTGTTTGATTTAGGCTCAGACAATTTCCGGCGCAAAAGTAACCATTTTCATATTTCCCAAACTGACTTGCTATGGTGAGGTTACGTGAGCGATTTATTCATGCTTTATGACGCGCTTTCGAACGCCGCTTACCGGACGCCGCTTTGCAGCTAAGAAGACGAGTTAGGCAAGGGATGCTCAATAAACATCTCGGCCTGGTGCGGGTGCAGCTCCGAGAATCGGCCCGGCGCGGGCTGCTAAAATAGAAGGCACAATTCATCGTGTTTTACTGTTCTTTCTATAGTCTGTCACTCTGCAAAGTAGGACCTCATTGTGTGAACCTCAACAGTAACCGATGACTCTCCTTTGTTTTGCAGTGATGGCGTCTGCGGTGGTCGAAGCTGACCCAGCCTCCTCTGAACTGACCAAGTGTCAGTTCAGTAGAAAGGAGCTGCATACTACCGTCAGATCTGCGGCTGTGACGGCGCTCACCGGCATCTGTGACCCAGGTCAGGTCACAGCCGCGCACTTCGGAATCGTTTTGTGGCGCGTGCAATACTAGCACCTGAATCGATTTATAGCGACGATTTTGTTCTATATGTAGGTACTTAATAAGTGCTCAAATACCTTTAACCATATCAAACATTCTCCTTCGTCCTTGATTTGTTTTCAGAATAATTAAATGTGTCTGCAAAAAAAAGTTGATAAACAAGGATGAATCTGCCCATTTGACGTTAACAGTTGACGCCTAATTTCCAGTGGAGATGGAGGCACGTCTCACTGGGATGGAGCAGCGCCTGAAACACCAGATAGAGGAGCTCAAAGAAACACTCACCAAGCTCTTCATTGACGGCGTTGCATACGACTACGATGACGGCGATGTGCCATTGGAGCAGCACCCGTACACCGGAGCCGCCAGTTCCCAGGCCGCCTCCGAAACGGCCTCCAGAACCGTCATCGGCACTGCGGGCTCCGCCGAACGCCGCTCCGGCACCGAACGTGTTGGAAGTGGTGCCACACTTCGTCAGCATGGCGGCTTCGAGGCGTACAATGAAATAAAAACTGCCGCCGACAATAGCAGGACGTCGTCTGTGACCAGAGCTGAATTAGAGCGTCGGACCGCCTCGTCTGTCACGGCAGGAACGACAGCGGTAGCTGGAGCCCATTCTGCGGCAGGTGCAGCTCACAGGGCTCAGTCGACAGGTGCTGGAGCCGCTGGGACACAGGCGGACGGATCCAGATCCGGGACCTCCCATAGCTACACACACAGGTGGACCAGTTCGTCACGATCCCAAAACTCTTCCCAGGGTTCAGATGGGACTGTCGTTGGCGCCGAACAGGCCACAGGAAGCTCCGATGGCAGGTCTGGGAGTGGAACCTCTCAAGAGCAGGCTCTCACGCGTGGTGCTTCCGTAAGCTACACTGCCGCAGCGGTCGAGGAGGGGGTGGTGGAAACAGGCGCAACGCATAGTGCGGGATCCCGGAGGTCCTCCTCGCACGCTCACTCACACAGATGGAGCGCGTCTTCCGGAGGGGCGTCTCGTGAGAATCAAACTAGTGACGAAGCCTCCCAGGGTGGTCTAAGATCCTCGCAGGAGGTCGGTGTCGAGGGGGAGGCAGGACAGCACCGTGGGGCGTCCTCTCACCGGTACTCGTACGAGAGAACAGCTTCTTCCACTTCACGAGGGGTGTCAGGGTCAGCTGCTGCTGGCTCCCAAGAGGCCAGAGCTATTGGTGCTGCTGATTCTTCCCAGAGAAGAGATTCGCAGGACTACGATAGATCCGCTGAAGGTCGTAACTATTTGTACGAGAGAACTGCATCCGCATCCCATTCGTCATCAGGTGTCACTGCTGGTGAAAGGGAACAGAAAGCCAGGGCAATAGGCGACACTTCCGAGTACGGAGGTGATCAAGACGCGCAGCGCTACGGGTCAGCCAGATCAGAATCTCGTCATCATAACTACGAGAGGAGGACCTCCTCGCGGGGATCTGCCGAAGACGCTACCCGGAGACAATCCCAAGCATCAAGAGCCATCGATGGTACGGAGAACTCACACACCGGCACAAGGCACTCCAGCGGCCATCGCTCCTCATCCCAGCACTACGCTCAGGGGAGAAGCAGCTCTTCACGGAGCTCCTCCGCGGAAGCAGGCGAGACGCCGTACGTGGATTTCGGGCCCGGCGGCGGCCCCGAGCAGCAGAGCTGGTTCCCCGGCACCTCCCGTACCACGGCCGGCACCGGTGTGCCCGACCTGGCCACCGCCTCCACGGCTCGCACCGGCGGCTTCGGCTTCGGCGCCGTCGGCGAGCCGCTGGAGGAGGGGGCGCTGAGGTCCTCCGTGGCGCGCGCCCGCGCCGGAGGCTCACAGGCCAGCAGCGGTGACGGGACGGTGGTGTTCAGGGACGGACAGACGTACGCCACATCACAGGAGGCCCGCCGGCCGGGAAGCGTCGCCGGAGGGGACAGCAGCCAGTACGCCACCTACAACGCGTCCTGGTCGTCCTCGGGGGAGCGCCAGGTGACTGCGTACGACGCCAGCAGCGCCAGCAGACCCGAGGGCACCCAGGTGCGGTTCATGGCCTCCTACACGCCGACACAGGTAAGCTGGAGTGCTAAATACTAGAGATGTCAATCGGATACCGACTTTCTGGTATACCGATACCAAACCGATGCCAAATTGGTATTTGGTATTTCAATCCTAATATACTTGGTATTTTGTTGGTATTATGAGCCCTCACATATATACAAGAGGCTGAGAAATTGTTAAAAAGTCGGTATTTTCCTCATGTAATTAAGTTGGGTCGGTATTGGTATTTCCTGACGGTTTATGTTGGGATTTCGTTTGGTATTGGTATTCAGATTTTCTGTAATTGACATCACTACTAAATACAGACAGTCAAATGTGAGCGGATGGTGTTTGATCGAGCTGTCTGATTTCTGATGACAATTAGTTATAAACTTTGCTGAGCAAATTATAAACACAATGCACGTTCTGTGGCGTCAGATATAAATCGTGGATAAATTGTGATGTCGATAATCCAGCGCTCGCCGTTCACCCCCGTGTTACAGAGCCCCGGCGGGTACACTGCCTTCACGGGTCAGCAGAGTGGCGGCGGGTCCGGCTGGCACCGGTCGCGTCACTCCCGCGGCCGCTCGCGCTCGGCCCGACGCCGAGCCATGGCGCGTCGCCGAGCCACCGACACTGTTAGTTCCGTCACTGGCGGAGAGAGCGCGCCACTGTCGCGCTACCTCGAGATCGGCCAGTACAACGACACCGTGTATGAAGCCGAGGACGGCAAACAGCGCTACTCCTACTACTGGGAGATCAATGTAAGTCTAACGCGAGTTGAGCTGATTTATTCGGGAGAACTTATGGCTTTGCTGAGTTTCTGCATTACTGAAAGGACTGATGAGCTTTCCTTTTTGGTGTGCATTGCAGCCTGCATTCGTGATACATAAAGTGAGCATACTTGCGGCATTTTCAGCTAAGTTGGCGACTGGCACTGGCGTATTCATTCCAAACGGCTTGAGGCGCACAGTAAACGGGCTTGTTGAAAGAAAGCCTTGCGGTACAGCCTAGCATTTCAGGCGCCGACTACCGCTGCCATCTAGTGGCTGGAATATAACATATGATCGTTGGCGCTTCAAAACGTGTCTTTATCAGCTGCGTGCTTGGTCTAATCTATAACCCTTTTATAGAGTTTTATATCCTCATGAAAACCTTAAATAGTTGCTTAGACCGATGAAAAGGCTCATTTCTACAGACTAGAGATGAGTGCAGCAGTAGACCCGAAGTGAGACGTGAGTGTTAGTTGGTTATAGTAATCTCTCATAACTAATGCTTATAATTATAATGCTTTAGGAAATTACATTATAGTAATTTCCTTAAGTACCGGGAGTTCCTAAATAAACAGTCGTATTTAAAAGCTATATATTATCAGCATGGAAGGCATGACAAAAACGAATCACTTTCTAACATACACAATAGTCGATGCCATTTCACGTGATACCATCTTCTTTTTGCTGTCTTTTCATTTGCGGCCACAGAGGACGTGTTCGAGATGAGCCCCCTCTCGCTCCACACACAGCTCTGCGCGTCGCCGAGCGGACTCCACCGCAGCTCGGCAGATCTCCGGCCGCACTCGGCGCACCGCGGACGACACGGCCCTCTTGAGGTCATCTGTGGTTCTGGGGTTGCTTTTGTAGACCTGTGACTTCAGGTGACCCCAGAGAAAGAAGTCAAGTGGGGTCAGATCCGGAGAGTGCGGGGGCCAGGTCCGCACCTCTCTGCGGGAGATAACCCGCGAACCGAATCGGTTCCGCAGCCATTCTCGAGTCGCAACGGCCGTGTGCGCCGAGGCTCCGTCTTGTTGGAACCATTGTTGGTCCATCAGCTGCCTGTCTCCACCCAGCCGCCTGTTCAGCGCAGTCCAGAACTTGGCTAGGACTTGCCGGTAGCGCTGAGCGTTGACGGTGACAGACTCCCCAGCGTCGTTCTCAAACCAGAAAGGTCCGATGATGCCACTGCTGCTCATTGCACACCAGGCTGTGCACTTCACACTGTGCAGAGGGGCTTCCGCGACCAAATCGGGTGGCTCCGTCGACCAGAATAGAAAATTCTGGAGGTTCACGCGGCCATCCATATGAAAATGGGCCTCGTCGCTGAATCAGATTCGGTGAAGGAACTCATTGTCCTGCTCGCAATTTCTCAAAAACCAGCCGCTGTAAAGAAGCCGTGACTGTTTGTCGACTTTCGACAGTGCTTGGTGAACGGAGACCTTATACGGGAACAGCTGAACGTCGTTTCTGGCCAAACGGTGAGCGGTGGTTTTGCTACAGCCCAGTTCCTGGCCCAGCCGTCTGAGCGACTTTTGTGGGCTCTTCTGGAGGGCTTCTCGTGCCTTTTGGGCGCTTAGAGGCGTCCTCTTGGTTCTTTTTCGGCCACATTTACCCTTTTTTACGTTCTCCACACTACCTCTTGCCAAAAACTTCTCAACTATACTTAAAATGACGGTTCTTGATGGCATTTGGGTCCTTTTTAAGTGTCGGCGTAGCTTACGTTGTGTTGCAACGATTGACTTTGTCTCAAAATAGAAATGTGCTATTTTTGTTTTTATGTCTGTACTATACGGCTGCATGATAGCAGGGCTGTCTCATCCCTATCTCCGTAACGTGTCGTGTGCGACCAATGACGTCACGGCATTGCGGCGTTCTGATTGGGCGGCAGCTCCGAATCGCCCGACTGGTGGTCCCCGCTCGACAAGCGCACGTGCGCCGACTAGGCATTTGTAGTGGCATTGACAGCAGAAAAAGTGAGCTAATGCAGAGCTCTGAATATACTTGAATAGAGTCTAAGCCGTCAGTAATACGTAAAAACGTCAGATAGGTTTCTTGTTCGTCTTGATTCGAGCTTTTATGTGATATAACTTTTACCTTAGTGTCGAGGTTGGCAGCTATGTGGGAGAGCCTTAAAGTTGGGTCATTTTCCATAGGATTGCATTACAGCCGTCCGACCCTTCGTACCTGTGACGTCACGGAAATCGCTGCTTCGGCCTAATGAGCATACCTTCTATATAGGGCCTTGGCATGATAGAAAGTGATTGATTTTGGTATGAAATAAAATGGCATTGCACGTGCTATCATCACGTGCAATTTGATTGTTGTGATTTTGTTAGTTGACGCCACTAGAGGCAAAAATAATTCGACTGTTTATTTAGGAACTCCCGGTATTTAAAAAACGTTGATGGGTACTGTTTCCTTTCCATCTGTTCCACATATGCTCCATCGAATCCAGCTACCTGCCGGCATGTGCGTGTCAAATAAACTGTGACAATTTAATAATTTTTTGACCTGTGCAGGACTTCCGCACGATGATGGCGACATGGGAGAACCACCACTCGCTGCGCAGCCCCAGTTTCTACGTGTTCCGAGGCGGCTACAGGATGTACATCAGGGTGTTCCCGAGTCGCCAGGGAGGCAACGTGTACCTGCACACGGGCCTGACCCAGGGAGAGTGAGTACCGGCACCAGCGTGTACCTGCACACTGGCCTGACACGGGGAGAGTGAGTACAATTGTGTGCCTACACAGTGTGCAGCGTAACTCCGTGTGTAATACGCGGCGGCGGACTTGTTCGGAACTCGCGTGAGCACTGGTTGTATCATTCAGGGGGAAGTGTAGCTACACGTTGGCAATTTCTTGGCCGCTTATGTTTTTATCGCACTCAGCAGTAATACCGAGTGCCACCTGAAACTCCGAGAGAACCGACACTCCAAAAACCCTTTCCCCTCCCTCGACACACTCTTAAACACCTTCTCCCCTCCCCGCGACACACCCTCTCCCCTGAGCACCTCCTCCGGCCAGCCAGGGCCATGACGCCCCCGCCTCCCTCCACAGGTACGACGACCAGCTGCAGTGGCCGTTCGAGATGCGGCTGCGCCTCTCACTGCTGGACCACTCGAGTCTGCAGCACGACATCCGCAGCAGGATCTGGGACCCGCGCCGGCTCTGCTCGCGCTGGAACTGGCAGAAGCCCCGTCGCAGGGACAACTTCGAGTGTGTCGGCCTCGGCTTCCCGCAGAGTCTGCTGGATACGCAGCGGTTCCTGCTGGACGGCGCCGTGCTCATCAAGCTGGAGGTGTTCCTCGAGGACTGAGAGTGTGGTACAGGATGCTGCAGAATGCCAAGCGCTGCTGCTTCAGAGGGAAATGGGCACGAATAGATTGGTCATTAGCAATGGCACTGAGGGCAGATGTTTGTGTTTGTTTGAGCAAGACAAAGTGGATAATGTTTAACAAGCCAATGACGATGCCATCATGGATGTCAAAGTATATTGTGCGGTTGCTGTGTATTGCGAACTGTTAGCTATCAAGCCAAAACGAGTGGTGTTTGCCTGGATATAAAACTTGTGCTTCGCATTGGTACGCATATATATTACTGCATGTCCGTTATGACTTTTGAAACTATGGTTTTATCGATAGTTGATGTATGTAACTTCAAACTACTTATAATAAATATGTACTTACATTTCAATATGCGAACATATGCGCATGCTTCTATAACTTTTGACTGGAGGTATGTGGGGATAACGGTATACGCATTATCGCTCCCCAACCAGCTTGGCAAGTGTTACGCTGCATACACCACCACTCACCCCTTCGAGTCAGCTCGAAGGCATGCTATGCCGCGCTATGGGCACCGACTGCCTTTGACTGCAGTCCTCACAATCCTTTACCGGGGCAATTTTAGGGCACTGACTGTCGTTAATGCCTGATGACATGACAAGACCGCACTCGCAACAGACTTCGATTCGCAATTATGTGAAGATTAAGAAAACATTTTTGACCGTAAGCACCTGAAAGGACTGTTTACCTGCATGATCACCCTCGCTGTAAGACATTCCAGAATCGATTGGGCCAGACAAACTCGCCATTTCCTGCCCCATCGCCATGTCTTGCAGATGTTTGATATATGAAGGACCGCAGATTGGTTTCCTGAGAGACTGATTGATAATACATAAACAGAATGCATATGGAAGAATGCATTCTGTCCTTTTACGACTGCAATCGTGAAAGGTTGAAACATTCAGCATGCGATGGCAGAGCTGCGGATGTTTTGAATTCAACGTTTACACATTGAACATTTGGAAAGTGAACGCCTACCTTTAAATGTTCAAATGTTCATTTGAAAAAGTCTTATCAAATTTTTTAAAAAGTTGTTTTTTCAGAATGTTAATTCCAAAATAAGTAGGTACAGCATCAAATGTATGACAAATGGTGACATTGCTGGTAAAACATGCAGCTTTTGACAATGGAACTAATTTATCTCATTTTAAGTTATCACATTCTTATTCGAAATAACTTGGGTTTTTTATTTTTGAAACAGACTTATTTCAAGTGGACGTGAAAAGGTGCAGTACCAACACACTACGCATAGCAGTCTGTCTGCTAAAGAGGCAGTGACAGAACTACCACATCAAAATAAAAATGCGATGAGCAAAATGTTATAACTAGAATTAATTATCAAATATATGTATCCGGGTCAACTCTTCGATGAGGAACGCGGCCGTCTCCTAGCTTAGTGGCAGCGAATTCACGACAGGAGAACATCACATCGTTTTGCTTGCTGTGTTGTGGGCAAGCTCTTTCGGTCTAAGACATAGATGACAGACGCCAGTCCCGTGCAGGGTGTTCCGCTACGAAGAACTCTGGAGACGCACATGACAGCCTTTGCAGCAGCACGGCAGTGGTTGACTCAATGAGTTTTCATTCTATGGGACCAAAAGCTGGCTGGGGAACGTTCTGCAGTGGCCAAGCGCAGTATTATTCAATCAGCGATAAAACTGGTGGAGGTACGAGCCGGTCCAACGACGATAGGTCGCCGGCGTCGATCGGGGGTCTGTCGGCACCGACAGCGTCGACCGTCGACCACCCTCCGAGGGGGCACCGACAGGAACGGATGCGGACGGTCAGGAAGAGGCTAAAGGGTACATGAAGCCTAAGCGGACAGGTAGGGATCCAGTCTATGGCCTTGTAGTTCTATGGCCTCGGATCCAGAAGACAGGGAGGACTCAACGGACAGAGATGAACACAGGGTACCAGGAGGAACGCAGACGGACACGGAGGAATATGGACAGGGAGCAAGAGGACGACATTCGTGATCAGCACCTCGGAAAACCCCATAGCAGCCACACTTTACGACTTTCTAACAGGTCCCGCGATTTTCCCGATTTTCGGGTCATTGACCTAACCTGGAAGGTCAGCCGATGACCTAGGACCTTAAAATTGAATATTATCGGCTTCCTCTCGTGGCGGGCAACACGCTCGTTTTTTTCCGCGAAGCTCTAACTCGATCAGGGCCCAAACGCAAGGGGGGTCGTACCAACCCCCCCCCCCCCCTGTGCCGTCGAAGGACGCAAAATGGCCTGTGCCGGCGAGGGTAAATGACGCCATGATTTCTGAGTTTTCGACAAAAACGGAATATCTTCAAAAAATCTTATAAAATCACAGAATAGAGGTACAGACATGCCACAAACGCCATTAGGCTGCCAACACCATGAACAATCAAATGGCCTTCTCCGATTTTTTTTTTAAGTAACTTTCCACTTCCTCCAAAAACTTGAACTGAATCTGGGTAATTTCTCGTAACTACTTCAGGACCATGATGCATGCATTTCTTAAATTGATCTTTTTAGACCAACCACGTACTTGTATGATAAAATGAGGATCACCATCGCGTTCTACGCTCAGAAATACTCCTGAAACCTTTGTCATAGGCTGCGAATACTAGTTTTATTTTCGGGGATATGTGCTTCAGCGCTTACCTGATTGACCTGACCTTGACCCTGACCTAGGCTTGACTGATCCCTACATGGACCTGACACCCGTGTAGCACTCATATGAAGGATTGTGCACAGTTTTGACAGAGATTATGACGAGAAGCGCCCAGTACGAGGTTCTTAAGTCCATTCTATACCTACTGAAAGCCCGATTTCAGGTGTTTGACCTGACCATAACTTGACCTGTGACCTCGAAATTTAGCTTTCAAACACTCATCCAAGGCGTCTCGTTGCGTTCTTTTGCTTGCCGCCTCGTGCGTTTTGCTTCGCCTATTGATTCTCGAGTAATCGGCTGGTGGCGTTTTACCCCCCCCCCCCCCCAGCAAACGGCGGGTGGCGGAATACCCCAGCACCTGCCGGTTTGTACGCACAGCAGCAAAGCGGCAACATTTTACCTACCTAACTATGTTGTGAAAATAAAGTGCATCATTTATATTGATGCATGTAAATATAGTGATCATTTCCTAATCAGAGGAAATGCATTACACATTTTCATGCAAATTATGCTTCCCTTTCATCCGTTAAGTCGATTTACCTTATCTCTCTTGGCGTTATTTTCCTGGACTGATGTCGGGAATGAGACCGATGCCGAAATATGCTGTTGCGGAGCTTGGTAGCCCTTATGACATTTCATGGGATATCGTTTTTATCATTTTGCGTGCCTGTGCTTCACTTCACGATTATCTGAATGTCTGAGCGCCCGACGCTTGGACCTGATCCGTGTAATAGTAAAGCCATGACGAACGAGAATGGTCACTGCCAAGATTCTGTCACTGCATGGTGCAAAGGATTTTCACGAAGTAAAAGGCATCTAAAAAAAGTAGCGTCTGTATTAGTTAAAACAGCCGGCTGCAAATTGAATTAATAAATCTGTGAATTAATTGCTCTACCCTTGAAGTTTTCCACGAATGACGAAGGGCGCACGTGGCCCGCACACGTCCAGCCCGCCCCCCTTGTCGGTTCGATGAGCGCCACGGCTTGGCCCGTGCACCATCAGCACGTGCACCATCCCACGGGCCGGCGGCGTGGCCACCCCGTTACCCAAGGCCGAGGCCTGAATGGGTGGCGTACCCACCACCAGGCCTCCCATTCTCTGGCTGGCTGGCGACAGGCGGCAATGGCAAAGGCAAAGACAATTGACCGGCGGAGCGACAGTGCGGCGGGCCGTGCGCTTATTTACGGCACTAAAAGGTGAATGAATGAAAACAGAATAGGTTCTTTCTGCGGGTCGTATTCGTTGTTGTCAGGGAAGTTGCCCGGCAAAAAAGAACTCATTGTGTAGGGCAACATAAAGCATGTTTCTCTAATTAAAATGAACTAAAATGTATTGGATATATTTAGCTATTCACAATGTTCAGCTCAATACAAGTAGGCGCTTTGTCGTACGTTTCCCTTTTTTATCTTGTGACACAAAGAGACACTTCAAGCTGTTGAGGCGGATGACATAAACGAATGTGCGATGAAGGATGGAGTGCCCCATGTACGATGACACAAAATGCAGATGTTAAAGCTCACAAGCCTCGTTGAAAAGTCTGAGTACAGTTCATGCTAGTATGCTCGCATAGTGCGTACTTATATGAAATGAAATGATAAATGACGTGACAAGTAGCATAAACACAATATTGCGTGCCCTTAATGACTGGAAAAGCTAGTGTAACACGGTCTTGTTGTGTTGCAATGTGCGGGTACGTGAATGTTGAAGCAGTTACTGGACGTAATTTTGATGATGACAATGGCGCGGCAAGATCATCATAGGGATACGAAAAGGCATGTTGTTTGTCTTTGCATGCATATCGTATATTTATTCACTTGTTTTATATTTTTATCATCCCATTCTTACTGTGCAGTGTGCATCAGATGGGCGCACAAGTGCTGAACGCAGCCTCCACAGAAAGAGGCCGGTTAAATGTGGTTCCCTTCAAGCGACTCAATTACTATCGGTTATCTCTATTTCATTTCATATCACAAACTAATTTAAAAATTCGCCCACTATTAATGGTTTCTCTAATTTAAATGGCGAACCACAGAAGTGCATGTGCAAATTCAGAACGTACATACACAGGGTAGTACAGTACCAGATCGTGAACGTACACAGGGTCAAAGTACCAGATCGCACTGTTGTGCGAGTAAACACTGACGTTCTTCTCTCGCCTGGAGGAACCTTATTATTGCACTAAACGCCTGCTCTTGCTCTAACAACAGAACAACTTATAGCCAATGGCTCAACGCCCTCG
The DNA here is from genome assembly GCF_019059575.1 of Amphibalanus amphitrite. Lineage (NCBI taxonomy): Eukaryota > Metazoa > Arthropoda > Thecostraca > Balanomorpha > Balanidae > Amphibalanus > Amphibalanus amphitrite. Next base: position 164,680 of record NW_024882486.1, on the reverse strand, counting down.
CAATCACCTGCATAACAGAGTTCCACTCCTGCACAACATTTTCCCAAACATCTCCGCGGCCAGCGCGACCAGTGCAGCGGCGTGTCCCAGCGCCAGGCAGAAGAAGGCGCTCTGCATGTCGTGCAGGGTCATCGCCTGCACCTGCTCCTTCTCGCGTCGCTCGCGGCGGTGCTGCGCCACCGCGTCCTGGATCCACTTCTCCACCAGCCCGGCCTGCAGCAGACGCAGCACGCTCTTGCTGAGACGGTCGGCGTAGCAGGCCTGCGGCCGGATCGGGAACGCCAGGCCTGTGGAGAAGAAGCTGGCCGTGGCCAGGTGCAGCCGCTCGCCGTCCGGCCGGTTCGTCTTAGCCAGTCGCAGCTGGGTAAACTCGTTCATGTAGACGGTGTCGCGGCGCATCTTCACCGTGTGGATGTCCCGGAACCGGTAGGGGACCAGCTTCTCGGCGATGCTGGCCATGCTGGCGTCGTTGGAGTCGGCGAAGCGGCTGATGTACGACCAGACGGCCGAGTTGGGGCTGCAGGCCACCGAGAGAGCGCTGCGCGCCAGGTCCTGCAGCGAATTCACCGCCGGCGCCACGGCCGGCTTGGAGAGCTGCGAGACGAGCACCGTCTGGTAGCTGATGCCTATCACCATGCAGAAGAACCACCAGAGGCCCAGCACCATCCGGGCCGTGTCTCCGCGCGGAGTGGACTCACTCGACTGGCCGAGCAGCGTCCGCACGCTGAGCACCGCGGCCCGCGGCAGGTGCGTCTGCAGACGCCCCGCCAGCCGTTGCGGGGTCGGCGCTGAGCGATTGTGCGTGCTCCGCGACCCCGAGAACACATCCGGCAGGAAGGCGAACACAAACATGGCGATCACGAGACTGATGAACAGTAGGATCCAGGTGAGTGTGTCAAAAGGACGGACGATCACCACCCACCGCGGCAGCGGCAGCGGCTTGTGACTGATGAACCCGATGTGCTCTACGTGAAACGGGTAGACGTAGTCGACGGCTTGGCGTCGCGCCAGTGTATCGGAGATGTCCCCGATGGCCAGGTCAGCCAGGTCTCTGTCCAGCATTCCGATCACGCCCGTCCACGAGCCGTTCACAATCTTGCCGAAGAGGCCGCTCGAGTCGTTGGGCCGCACGAAGCGCACGCTGAAGCCGTCGTTGGTGGCGATGGTGTCAAGCAGGTCGACCTCGACACCCACCTCCTTGCCGTCGCGCAGCCAGGCGAACGGCGTGGCTGCCGCCGCAGTGGAGGTCACGCGCAGTTCCACGTTACGGAGCGAGCGCGGCTGGGAGGTGAAGTTGGCCACGGTCTGCCAGGGTCCGGGACGCGCCTGTCGCCGGGCGCAGTCCGTCACTAAGGACCTCCAGGCCGGGGCTGTGCCATCAGCGGCCAGAAGCAGCAGCAGCGGCCGACTGGTGAAGGAGAACTGGTGCTCCACCAGGTCCGTGACCTCGTCGACCTGCTCCGGGGGCAGCACCACCACCAGACGAGTGCAGACGCGCGTCCAGAGGGTGTGCGGCGGCCGGTGGCTGGGCATTCCGTCCCAGGTGGGCAGCCCCAGCAGCAGCACGCATACGTCCGTCGGACTCTGGTCGGCGGCCAGGTGCTGGCGCTCGGCGGTCGCCCCCGCGAACAGCCGCGTCTCCAGAGAGGCGGCTACGGCGTGGAGCTGGGTCTGCGCATCCAGTACGGCCGGCATCCAGGGCTGGTCGTACACCAGCAACACCCGCTGACCGTCGGTCACCGAGGTCAGCGCATCGGTCAGCGCTGACACCGGCGGCTCCGGCGGCCAGCGCTGGCCGGCTGACAGGGGAACCAACAGCAGCATACCTGCGTGGAAACGGGTCCGGTCAACACAGACAGGCGCCGACAGACATAAAAACGGCCATTCTTAACCCGCGCACCGACGGGGGGGCGGATATCCGCCCCCCCCTGAGGTTTTTCGCAGATAGCGGGAAAACCGCGGCGCGTAGCGCCGCGAAATTTGGTATGACTATTCTCTCATCAATTTTACACATGGTGTGCAAGTTTGAACCTCCTAACTTTTAAGGTCAGGTCACCAGGTCACTTTGAATGACCCAACCTCAAGTCACTTTTTTGCAACTTTGTCACCGTGCCAGAGCTACAGTAGATGTCGGAGGCCTTTGAAAGTCGCAGGATGTTATTAGGTCATTAGTAGCTACAATTTGTATATCTCGGAATTTTGTTGTCGGTGACCTAAGGTCAGGTCAATTTCGCGACCTCCCCATTATAAGTCAATGGGGGGAAAATCAACTCCCTGTTTTTACCACTAAAACGGGTCGGAATGGCCCCATATACCATACATGACTTCACATACGATCAACCTTCACTACCTTGAGGTCTGTTTTGCTGTTGGGCAGCTGTAAGGTCATGTGACGTCATCAAAGGTCACCAAATGTTTTTTGCCAATAACTCCTTACAGGAACAAGATACAGCCGCGCGGATGGTCTCATTGTGTTCAGCTCGTCAAGACGCATCGAATGATATACATGATGACCTCGAGGTCACGTGACCTGAGGTCAACCTTTGACCTTGACCTTTCGAGGTCAACATATATATCATTCGATGCGGATTGGCGAGAGGATCACGATGATGCCCTTAGTTTGTTCCTATCTTGACTACTTCGAAAGTTATTCGAGAAAAACCCTCTCCATATCTAGCGCCGCCATTTTGACTTTTTCGACCCCTGTGACGTCATCTTTGACCTGACCTGAAAATGACCTTAGTAAAAATTGTAGACCTTGTCCGTGCGTATCCGATGCCGTTTACCGCTTGTCGCTATCTTGCTTCGTTCTCGAGATCTCAGGGGGGGGCGGTCATCCGCCCCCCCCCCGTCGGTACTAAGTTGGCGCAGACCCCCGTCGGTGCGCGGGTTAACTAGTTTTGAGCAAAATCGCCAAGAACCAACAATATAAAAATGATGCGTCTAACAAAGTATTGGAAAACAACGCCCTAGCTTCACCGATAGATCGTGCTTGGATCAACTATTCCTAATTTGGCTCGATAGGCCTTTGCAAGAGATGCAAACTTAATAGCTTTAAGTTCATAGCTCGATCGGTGACTACATACAAGGCAAAGATGCTCGTTAATTTTAGTCTGCAATCTTTTTAGTTGATAGTTACCATAATAACATCGTCAGTCGTTTGCTGTACATACGTCATATTTCTGTCTCATAATCCAATTATAGCATATGCGACGATAAATTACTTCACATGGAAATACACAAGGCACTATAACGATCTCCATGCTTTACATGTTTCCTTCTAGGCATCGTGTCCAAGTACCTATTCTAAAAGAGGTGAAAAGGTGATTTACATTACGACGCATTTAACTTTTTGCTATAAATGTTTGGTGTTGTGCGCTTTGCTTGTCGTTTTTAACATGCCCTGTTTTTAATACCACAGTATGTTATTCACATGTGAATATCCTGTTAAATATCTTATCATATGTACAATGCTCTATGCCAATGTCAAGGATTATATCGCATTGTTTATGCTTAGGAGCTCGCATTGAATAAGAATCAAAGTGAGTTTACTCGCAATAGGAATGTCTTTTAAACCGTTTGTCTTACCTTTCAACAAGGTGCAGAAGATAAACATGATCGTTCACGGGCGTACTGCGTTTAATAACACCCAATATGTCCAACGCAACTAAATGTCCGACATTAATAAAATCGCTAGTTGATCTTTGATGCTTTGACTCGTCGGTTGTTTACGCCTTTTTAGAAGTGAATGAAGCTGGCATGTCACATAACCTCCTAGTATTGTATAAATACCACACACGATATCAAAAGTCAAAACTGGACAGTGCAGCGGTATGGCCACGTTTTGAGCCCCAACGGTATGAGTGTATAGTTGCACCACTGGATGACACGCTGATCTAAGTTCTATGCACCCTCAGGGAGACTGTCTGGGGTGGTGTTTCACGACCGGTGGGCTCAGGTCGACTGCGGACAGGTCAGGATGCCCCCTGGGCTTATATGGCTGCCCAACGCCCGCTCCGACGAAGGAAGATTGCCGTGGCCCGCCGGAGTGCGAGGACAACGAATACTTCGATCGACTGAGAAGCAACGCTCCAGGTACTTTGACAGTCTTATTCCTGAATGATTCGTGCGTAGTGACCATATTTGCAGGAGTTCATCGGTCAAAATTTCCATGTGGATCGCTCCAAACCCATTATTCCACTAGAGGCAGATGGTGAGGTTTTACTAAACTAGTAAGAGGTAGATGGTGATGCTAATAAATAAGGGTAATTAGAAACTGCAAACGTGGGTATTGTACATAATTATAGGCGCAGTTGCGCAGTAACAGTCATCTATTAATCTGCGCCCTGATTAACCTGTAGTTTTATTCAATAGCGAGAAAACGAAGGCGCGCAGCGCCGCCAAATTTTCAGTATCTTCCCGGGCATTAATTTGACACCTTCACACAAACTTTCAAGTCACAGGTCATCTTGGGTCAGGAGTTATTGAGGTCAAACTGAGGTCATGTTCGAGTAAAAATGAGCAAAAAACATGACATCTTGAAACGCTCACCAAATCAATTATCTATAGTTTACAAGCAGTGTTAAAGTTCTTTATGTGGTTGTGTAGACAAAAGACGGCGCTACAAAACTAATATCTCAGATCTTCAAAATATTGGGATTTGCACACCCAAAAATCATTTTTTTCATTTTTAGAAAAAAAAACTATAAAAAATCGAACTTCGTAAAAACGGAATACATGTGATAGTCCCTGCACTCTTCGATATACATACCAAACTTTAGATCGATACCTCCTTTTTTGGCCAAGTTATAGCGAAAAAAACTTTAAAATTGATGACGTCACATTTTTGAACTCAGTTTTTAGAAATTTTAGGCCACGTATAGCGCAAAACGAAGACCACCATTGAATTCCCCGTGACGAGTTGCATCGAATCGATACCAATTTTATGCAAAAATATCAACTTTGAAATTTGACCTAATTTGACCTCACCTTGACCTGACCTTGACCTGACCTTCACCAAAACATAATCTCAACTGACCCTAAGGGCTGCCTGTCCCACATAATCGCATTTGGCATTTAAAATGGACCATAAAACATGCATCACAATTCACATGATATTTTCATATTGTGACCCTCAGTGACCTGACCTCTGTGACCTGACCTGGTATCAGTGACCTCAAACAGCAAAATATGTGTTTGACTAACGTTTCCCCATCGATGATTTTCAATGAAATGCATTTTACTCTGTTTTACAACGCATTTCTTGAAATGCCTGTAAACGGAGAAAATTCGACCTTTGACCTGACCTGTGACGTCATCGGTTGGACCGAGGTCAATGAAATTAGGTCACAAGGTAGTTCCTTGCGTTTGCCGCTTGTCGCTATGTTGCGTGGTTCTCGAGATCTTAGGAGGAGGGGGGGGGCCAAAATGCCCCCCCCCCCATCAGACCGCGTTGTTCGGCAGACCCCGTCAGGGCGCGGGTTAACCCTCGCCGGACCTATTGGTTTTCTACATACGCGCCGGCCGAGGGGGGGGGGGCGAGTACGACTCCCCCCCCCCCTCGCCGTTTCGCCCCTGGTGGAGCTAGCGCGTCGCGGAAAAAACGAGCGTGTGCGCCGTTACGAGACGCAGAGATTGGTACCCGATTTTAAGGTCCTAGGTCAACCGGTGACCTCTGAGGTCAGGTCAAGTGCCCCAGGGTACGGTTCAGTTTTTGGTGAATAACTTCGCAAAAAACGGCCGCAGAGCCGCGATTTTGGCAGCATCGTGTTCGCCTCGCTCAGGCGCGTCGAATGATATACTTTTTGTTTGGTTCAGGTCAACTTAGGGTGTTGACCTCAGGTCAAGGTCAGGTCAGCACCCCCAGGTCACGAAGTTGGTCGAAAGAGGTCATGTCGCATATCATTCGATCCGGCAGGTCTTCCTGAGTCCATTGGTGGCTTTCTCGACTCGCTAGCTCGATTTGATCGGGAGTTATTGACGAAAAACTAATATGACCTTGATGACGTCATAAATGACGTCACGGAAGGTCAACATTGCAAAAGTGACGCATCTAACCTTGCAAGGAGTGCATCAAATCACGATTCTGTGTGCTTGAGATAGTTGGAGATCGTTCCCGGCGCCAGAATAGCAGTTTTCATTTTTCCCCATTGGCTTATAATGGTGAGGTCACGAAAATGACCTGACCTGATATGACCTTTAGGAAAAATCCGAGATATACAAATTGTGAGACTCATAATGGATACTAGATCCTGCAAGTTTCATTTCCCTGTGACATCTCCTCTGGCAGTGAGGGCGTTGCGAAGTTGCGACGTCTGAAGACCGTGCAGAGGTTCACTTATGACGTCATAGGTCAGTGACCTGACCTGACTTAAAAATGCGGTTGGTGTCAAAAGATGTGGCTTGGATCAAAGGTCAGGTATGCCAAGTTTCAGCTCTCTATCGCCAGCGTGTTCGGAGCTATCGCGAAAAAACCCTATGGGGGGGGGGGGCGGCACCCGCCCCCCCCCCCCTCGGCCGGCGAGGGTTAACTCATTGCCTAATACCCAGGGGGGTTCGCTCCCGTGCCTTCAGCATTACGAAAAATGGCAACAGCCCGTGAGCAGCATCAGCGCTCACGCACATGTTCAAGGAAAACAACGTGTAATGGACTGCTGACGACGGCCCTCTCCACCAATCAGCGCTCGGTAACTCGAGCGCTGATTGGCTGGTAGCAAACGCGTCATATGTGGGTCTCATTTTTTGCGATCAGTGAACGCGTTATTTAATACACAGTGGCCTATGGAGAATGGCACGCGGAATTGAAGGTCAGTGTTTTATTGCTTCGTACATGCGAATGAGGGTATTTGAGTGGCATTTGACACCATTTTCGAAATCTACAGTGAATTTCTGATCGACACATGTATATATTTTTATGAATTTGACAGTATTAGTGCTACATAGTCGGTGTTTTATGTTGGTGTTGTTTCTCTCGACCTTTGTCTTGGACTTTAATCATATCTTTTCTCGAAAGTGCTTGCCATAACCAGGTCTAAACTGTATCTGTATAAAGGGGATATGTGTTGAATATGAGGGGAAAGTAGTAATGACCATTCTGCCTATCAAACTGCCAGAAGGTGTGCTTGTAAGGTGATTGAAACTGCAGTACGGGTTGCAGATGTGGGTTTGACATTAGCATTGTTGTTGCAACCCCACTTGCTCTAATAAAATGGCAACATGGGGTTATGTACACACTATTGCGCAGCCTGGTATCAAGCTGGTTGATATGTGGAGGATAATGAAAGCATAAAAGAATAGGAGCGTTGCGTTTTGTGACTTATGTCAAGTCATTTTAAATCAAATGATTGTGATTGTAACTTTTATTTCAATTATTATTGCAAGTTTTGACCTTTTTAATCATCAATTTTTATGTGTACCAATTTCATATGCCTGTGTAATGTCTGTGCGGCTTTGTGCAGTGTGCGTGTCTTGAACCAAACCAATTTATTTTGTACCTTTTTGTACTTCAACAAATGTATGTCAAAGGACAAAAATGTCATGTCTATTATCATTGACACTACTACAGCTAACTTTGCCTGTATTCCTACCTTTCAGAGGCATTCAATTCAATCTGCTTTCCAGTGCAGTACCAAGGAGGCTGCAACTGAAACTCGCACAAAGGCAATCAAGTGTCACTTCATCAGCCTACAGTAACAGCCCATCTATAATCAAGATATGGATGAAGGGGCATAGAAGAACAACCAGTTCAAACATGAAAAGATTGTATTTTGTTTTGGACTATTTCAGTACACTTGGACAGAACAGTACACTTGCTGCTTTTTATGTTTGCCCTGTGTGCAATTTTGAATAATTTTAACCATGAGATGCTTTTGTCAACTCTACATAAGCTTCCTTTGTCATGCATGTGTAATTTTGAGTTTACATGCATAATGTAGGCACATTTCCCCTGGCTTCATAGAAGTTAAAACTACTTGCAAGCTTTGGTTATGGACATTGGTGCTATATATGATGCTTCAAATGTGTCCAGTAGTTGATGAAGGGAGAAGAGGAGTAGGACAGCTGAAAGCTATTACCAAAAGTATGTGCTTGTCTGCACTTCGGGCTGTTTTACTTCCTTGAGTTGAAAAACCCTCATCTTTTGTTTCTTTCCTGTGTGCCCATTGTTTCCGACTTCCGTGGTGCTATACATAAACGTCAAGTTTGAAGTTGGTATCCAAGTGAGCAAAATGTGTATTATTTCAGTCCGTCTTGAATCATTCGTCTTGAATTATATCCCTAACTGACATCCTATTATTTGTCCTGCAATGTCTGTGCCTGTGTCCGCCCTTACCTCCGGCTCCAGCCTCCAACGAGCCCTGCTGAGCTCTGTCGCCGGCGCGGTGTGTCGCAACGTGCTGTTTCTCCACTCCAGCCGACAGCTGCTAGGAATCGTCCTGTGCCATGCACCATGCGACACAGCAATTGTAAGCTTAAAGCTGCAGGTCACATTCGGACTGATTGGCTCCGCGTATGTGCATCCGGCCGGGAGTTAGTCGATATCAGCGACGTGGGTCGGACTGTTGTGGCGGCGTGCACTGTGCTGGTTGAAGTTGTATTTCTGTTAGTGAAAGCATTAATACATAACCGTGGCCGCAGCCCAATGTTATTGTGGATTTCAGAGGGAGTGGCCAGTCAGGAGGGCCCCATGTGGGTATGGATCCAGTGTCCAGTGGGATTGGCTAAGATTTCCGGCGATTGATAAACGCTTCTATGATAGTAAACCCGTAAACCTATTGAGTTATGAGGGGAGGTCACGTGACGGACCTGACCTTACTTAACTCTTGTGAAAACACGACACATACGAACGGTAAGAAACCGACAACTCTTCTTTCTGCCAAGTGTCATCTTTCTGTGAAGGATTTCTTGGCACTGAGTGTTCAGAAATTGCGTTGTTTTTGGACTGTGCAGAGGCTCACGAGCGACAACATAGGTCAACAACCTGACCTACCTTAAATATGCGACTTATACCATAAGATCCAGCTTGATCAAAAGATAGGACATGTCAAATTTCATCTCTTTATCTCGAAAGAATTTTGAGCTATCGTAAAAACCGCCAGTGTGGCACCATATCGCCCCCGCGCGCGGTCGGAAGGTAAAAGCTCGCCGGCTCTCACTAAACAAATAGTCGTCGTATCGCAAATTCATTGACGGCGTTCGAAGCGTCGTTCAATTTACTTTCGAAACATATCCTAACATTACCATTTAACTGCCTAGCGCAATCACCAACAAGCAAAAGTTCCGCGCATCCCTCCTCATACAGTGTTAGCGGCGGCCGGCCGCCGGCCGCTGACCCACATTCGCGTCATCAGGGAATGCCGCTACTAATTTATTGTTTCCAACTTTTTTCCCGGAGCGTTCTACCTGGTTTATATAGCCTTGCTAATACCTATACTTTTAACGTCGAAATTACAATGCTGGCAAATAATATCTTGAACTTTGAGGTACGTATTCAGGGAGGAGTCATCCCTAACAAGAGGCGTGAGAGTAGACAACCGACAACACTCGCTCGGCCGACGGGCTGGCCAGCTTTTTACGGAAAATATGTGTGCTGTTTTTTTTAATTTTCGTGTTTGTGTGCATTTGCAGGTTAGTGTGTTGTGCATGCGTACAATTGTGTTGTTGTGTATGTTTCTGTGAATATGAATTTTTGATAAGGAGAGGCATAGGCCTCTGTATACAGAGGTCTATGGGAGAGGTCATGCATGATGTGTGACTTGCGTGTTCCATATCGCCATGCACTTTGGTTTGCGTTTGTGTTTAGAGGCTACTTCAAAATGACATTGGTGATGCAATTAGTGACAAAGTAGGTATGTGGAGTGGAGAAATAATTATTATACACTGCCATTTATTTTTGTTCGTTGTTATTCGCTGCTATTCGTTGCTTACTATTGCAGCTATTTCACTCATCACAGGCACCGCCTGTTACTTTAACGACTAACTTACGTACACATCTCATGCTTCAACGTATGTTAACGGCTAGTGGCTACTATAAAGCTTCAGTTGCCTATTAGCATAGGTTAAAATGCCCATTAACGTTGGCGTCGCCGGTGCCTGCGTGGTGTGATGAGCCTGAACTGAGGGGCCGGGCCTACCCGTCTCTTACCTCGGTATCCGGGGGGATTTGGCGTAGTGCGGCCTCGACCTCCGCCAGCTCCTATTGCGTGTGTTCCAGCTCTCCCTAGCTGAAAGACGCCGGAGTTGACGGAAGGAGACAAAGGAAAAATAAGAAAGAAAAAAAAACGAAAAACATGAGCGGCCGCCGTCTGACGTGCCACTCACGCACTGGAGGCGCCCGGCGGCCGGCGCAGTGTCCTCGCCAGGCCGGGCGGGCCGTATTTGCTTACCCGACCGCTGGCGCTTATCTAGCCTCCTATTGGCGCTCGCACCCTCTGTGGCCGGCTCCCTCATATGCCGGGCACCTCCAGGAAACGGGGGGCCGGTTGCACCTCTAACGCCAAGCGTTAATGTATTTTGCACGGAACTGACGTGAAAAGACCATTAACGTTGGCGTCGCCGGTGCCTGCGTGGTGTGATGAGCCTGAACTGAGGGGCCGGGCCTACCCGTCTCTTACCTCGGTATCCGGGGGGATTTGGCGTAGTGCGGCCTCGACCTCCGCCAGCTCCTATTGCGTGTGTTCCAGCTCTCCCTAGCTGAAAGACGCCAAAATTTGCCCAAATGTATGGGCACGATGCCGGCAAGGGGCGGCATGAGGTATGCCATGCGGGCGCGGGGGGATCATAAGTACCCCGGGACTTTAGGGGTGGAATAAACGAGCTCGGTGACGGCCGCTGTGAGGTCACGGGATAGCATTAGCAAACGTTTAATGCGTCACCAACCGGCCACGCTGGGTAGAAAGTGAGTGGAAACGGGGCGTAGCAGGGGCGCAGCGCTGGATTTCGCGCCCGGTATCGCTGTACAAACTTCCATAGCTCTCTGGGACTGAGCCTGGTCACTGGGATCCCAGAGACACACGGCGCACATGCCGCCCGGGCAAACCACTGAGCCGCGAGGGCTGCCAAGAGCGGGTGGGAGGCCGGCGGATGACGGCGTCGCCCATACAAGTGCGGGCAGGGAGGAGAGTGGGCGCCTAGCAAACAAGCGCGCGGTTGGCGATCGCCGGCGGTGGTCAGTTTGGCATAGTTATGGGGCAAAGTCAAGTGAGAACCGTCGTCTTTGAAGTGATCCGGCGAGAAGCGCTGTTAATGTAAATGATAATAGAATATAACTGAAATACAGATGCAACAGATGTGCAATGGTGGATAGGATGCGCCACCTAGGTAGCTTGTGACTGTCTCACAAATCATGTGTCGGGAGGGGTCTTGTTTATCTTTATTGTCTCCTAACATTCAGGTAGACAAAATTATTCCTGGTAGGGACGGATACCTCACAACGATGCGTACAAGTCCGCCGATTCCTGGAATTAAGCTGGTCACCGGGCGATTGGCCCGAATTGTCACACCGGCGGTTACCCGCACTCTAACCAACACAACACGAGGCTGCGCTTGTCCGCGGCGAGCGAACGCGGCACAAGAGCGCTGAGGTGGGGGGGGGGGAGGGCGCTGAGCAAACAGGCGCCTACGAGCAACGGCCCGAGACGAGAGGGTTATCAGGCCGGCCGCGGCGGCGGGCGCGGCAGAACGAGTGCTGTCGGCGGGCGGTCTAGGCGGCGGGTGGGGGACGGCGTGGTACACGGGCCGCCGTCGGCGTCGCACATGACCGTTGCTCTGTCAGCGGCGGAGTGACGTTGACGTGTGACAGGCCTGCGGCTAGAGCGCTGTCATGACGAAGGTTCTATCGGCGGCGGCATGACAGCCGGGGTGGCTGGGTAGATGATAGGAGTGCTTGTGGTAACGGCGGGATGGTGGTATGTGACAGAGGGGGTGGGCCGGGCGATTGCCGTGGTAGGTGTGCCCGGTGCCGTTGGCGGCGCGGCGGCGCGGCAGCGGTTAAGACGTACGGGGTGGTCCGGGCGGCGGCCGGGATGGGTAGAACTGGAGTGTCAGCATGGCGGCGGTATGTGGGAGACGTGTCGGTCCGGGCGCTTGGGCTAGCCATGATCGTGAACGGTCGGAAGCAGCGTGATAGCAGTACCTACATATATGGCGGACGGACACTCAGTGCGTTAGACATGACAGAAGTGTCAGCGGCGGCGTGGCAGTGGTTCGTGACAGGCGGACAGCCTGTGCGGCGGGGATGATAGATGATTGTCCGCAGCGGCGTGACAGTGCCAGGTGTCGGCAGCGGCGTGACGGCAGCGGCGTGGTAGCGGTATGTGACGGATAGGCAGCTCGTGCGATGAACCTGACAGGTCGGCCGGTGGTGGTGGCTTGACAGCAGCATATGACAGACGCGGTGGCCGTGTAACGGGCATGACCGGCAGCAGCGTGACGGCTCGTGACGTAGCGGTGTAGGTGGCAACAAAGGCGCGATGCGCAGGCGCGCAGCCCCCTGTGCTGAAGATACATTGCCTAACGCAGCGCAAAGGTCCGGCGCCACCTGGGATCGAACCGGGACACCCTGGCGATAGTCCTAACGGCACACAAACGGATCCGTCACGCTAACCACCACACAACTATGGACGCAGCGTTCTGCGACAGATGAGCGCAAAACAACGAGCGCTGGTGAGGAGGGCGGCGCTAAGCAAACAGACTTACGGCTGGGGGCCACCGGCCCGATACTGATAGGGTGGCCAGGGGCCGGTCGCGGCGGTGAGCGCGGCGAGACAAGTGCACCAGCTAAGGGGGGACGCCAGTAAACAAACGTGCGGCTGGCGCGGCGGTGGCCGGAGACAGCCCGGTCCCGAGGGGTGTTCACGGGCACCGCACACTGCTGCGTGCGGTGTGTGCGGTACGTCCAGCAGGCGTGGGGGTAGGGGATGGGTAGGCGGCTCTGACGTCACGGCTGCGTGCGGTGGACGGTCCGCTGTGGCCAGTCCCGACCGGCCACAGCGGTCGCTGTGTGCGGTGACGCAAGGCTGACGTAGGGACGCAGTGGGCGGAGCTTGGAGGCTGTGTGCGGTCCGACCGCACACAGGGTCCGTGAACAGCCCTCCGGTCCAGAGAGGCGCCGCAGTGACTGGCAGGGTGACCAGGGGGATGGGTAGACGGCTCTGACGTCATGGCTGCGTCATGACGTCATGGTGGACGGTCCGCTGTGGCCAGTCCGACCGGCCACAGCGGTCGCTGCTGTGCGGTGACGGAAGGCTGACGTGGGGACGCAGTGGGCGGAGCTTGGAGGCTGTGTACGGTCCGACCGCACACAGGGCCCGTGAACAGCCCTCAGGCTTAGGTGGAAAATGGCAAACGGGAGAGACGGCCGGCGGTGATAGCGGTGGTGAAGAGCGCGGCGGGCATGACAGTTTGGTATGACATGAAAGATCAGCTGATCTCGGAAATGTCATAGCTAGTTAGTGTTGTTGTTATAGCGAGTTGTTTTGTCGTCAGTGTAAGAGAGGGACGCGAGTATATGAGCAGGCGAGCGCGATAGAATGGGCACCGGTGGGAAAGGCAGCGCTAAGCAAACAGACAGGCGGCTAGGGGCCGCGGGCGGCGGCCCGGGATGGGAGGGTGGTCAGGCCGGGGTGCGCGCGGCGGGGCGGGGCTGGCGGGAGGGAGGTGCCGCCGGGAGACAAAGGCACGGCCGGCGGCCGCAGGCGGTGGCAGGTGACAGTCCGGCTCGGAGAGACAGCGCGGCGGCCGGCGGGGTGGCCGAGCGGCGGTCGGCGGGGCGGCTGGGCGGCGGGCGGCCGGGCGGCCGGGCGGCGGCCGGCAGGGGGGGGGAGGGGTTGCCGCGGCGGCGGTCGGCCGGGCGGCGGCCGGCGGGGGGGGAGGGGTTGCCGGGTGGCGGCCGGCGGGGCGACCAGGCGGCGGGCGGGTCGTGGCAAACGGCAGGACAGCCAGCGGTAGCGTCAGGTGTGACGGTGGGCTGTCGGCGGCGGCACGACAGCGGTGACGACGAACGTAGCGGGCGTGACGGTTGGGTGTGTCAGCGGCGGCGTGACATGTTGGGTGACGGGCGAGGCAGGGGCGGCGGCGGCAAGACCGAGGTCTGGCGTCGGCGTGACGGTGTAAATGACAGACGAACAGTCCGTGTGACAGAAGAGGTAGTCAGCAGCGGCTTGACCACGTATGACAGACGGGACGGGCCGTGCAACGGGCGAGATAGTTGATTGTCAGCGGCGGCGTGACAGCGTATAAGTCGGCACAGTCCAGGCGACTGACGATAGAAGCCATGCTAGCGGCGGCGTGACGGCCTAATAGCCGACGGGAAATCTCACCGGCGACGGGTGAGATGGGCGTTATAGTATGGCAGGGCGGACTGGCCGTCCGAGAAACTATCATGACATAAGCATGGCGGGATGTCAGCTGCGGCGTGACGGCGCGGGACGTGTCGGCGGTAAGACAAGCAAAGGAGCAGTAATCGCAACGTGATCGCCACGGCAGTAATCGACACACGAGTGGAACGTGGACCACTCTGAAATGTTCAACACAACAATACGAGGGGGCGGTAGGTACGCCGGCACGGAGCGCCCGCGGGCCTAAGATTGCTGGTAGTGGGGTCGCTCGTGACAGCCTGGACACAATGGGGAGACGCCAGCAAGCAGGCGTGACTTACCGGATGCCCTTTCGCGTGTGGAGCGTCCCATCTCCGGGAGATGATCGCAGCGGCTTGAGCGCGCACGCACGAAAAACATGAGCGGCCGCCGTCTGACGTGCCACTCACGCACTGGAGGCGCCCGGCGGCCGGCGCAGTGTCCTCGCCAGGCCGGGCGGGCCGTATTTGCTTACCCGACCGCTGGCGCTTATCTAGCCTCCTATTGGCGCTCGCACCCTCTGTGGCCGGCTCCCTCATATGCCGGGCACCTCCAGGAAACGGGGGGCCGGTTGCACCTCTAACGCCAAGCGTTAATGTATTTTGCACGGAACTGACGTGAAAAGACCATTATGCTCATCTGCATGGCTTTGTATCGAACATTGAGCAAGAAGTTGGAGCTGCGTTCATACAACCATTCTATTCGGCATCGTACGAATGTTCGCTGTATGACTAATGACTATGGTAGTCATTCATTCTTCGTACAACATTCGTACGATGGCGAGCTTTTGTTTGTGCATCTCTATTCGATATACTTGTGTAAAGGATGGTAGTCAGGCTAACATCCATTACACACGTTTATCGAATAACGTTCAGCCATCATCGACTATGATGGAGCCTGGAGTGGAAACAATGCGACATTGCAGCCACAGCAAGGCAGAATGGCAACTTAGTCACAATGCACATTTTCTCAATTCATCATTCACTATTTCTGAGGGACGTCTTCCATCAATGGTCGTGGACAAATGTCAGCGCTTTGCAGGGACGTTCATTCATGCGTTAATATGCTCAGCTGCGTACTTTCCAGCGTAAAGAAGTTCGCAACTGCTCCGGTAAGTAGTTGGGTACATCTTATTCAAATGAACCCCACTTGGCATCGAACATGAGCAATCATTTTCATCTGTGATGTAACGTTCAGGTCATTTGCCTGAGCCCTGAGCCTTCCCTATTCGCACAATGGCAGCAAATATTTTTCGGCTCCTCAGTCTTTGCACAGCTAATCCCTCACAGTGCAGAAAATTTGTTGAATATGGGTAGGTATTTCATTGTCCCATTGCTTTTCGCAACACATCGAGGTGGTTCCCCCCCCCCCCTCTAACTCGCCTCCTGGACATGCAGCGACAAGTAGAAAATGGTGCTCGAAAGGTCGTCAAAACACTTGACTGAAGGACCCCGCCCCCAAGACGCATCCTGGGCAACCTGGGACCGGTTCCACTTGAATGGGACCGGTAGGCCGCCGCGCCGCCGGGCGGGCGCGCCGGCCTGTCGGGTCGGGTCGACGCTTCTCTCGCCAGGGTCGGTGGTAATTGGAGGCATATCCCGGATGAGTTGATTTACGCACCGCATTACCGTATAGCCTACCTTATAGGGGTACGACTGCTCTAGGTGGTGTAAGGTTACCATGAGGTACGCGCTCAGTTACTCTTTTTTCAAGTGGTGGTTTACTCTAATGGTGGTATGCCTTCATTTTTCATTATAAAAGAAGTCATGCTACACCTTTAGCGGAGTAAATGGAGTACTTGTACTCTAAACTCAGGGTTAAATTTGGAACCACTTTACTCTTTTATTTGGAGTAAATGTTTTTCAGTGCGGGGGTTCGGGCGGGGGCAGGCTGGAGCGCCTGCGACTGTTATCCACTGGAATCTGGATCTCCACGGCCCGGGTGGTATTCCACAGCTCTCCCCGGGGCCGAGATGGCATTTGCCATGACACAGCACCGTCCAGGTCTGGCCAGACGGGTCGCCGATAAAACGCACAAATGTTTATGTCCTTGTATGATGTGCAAAAAAATGCTGAAAATATATTAAAAGAAGGTGTGCTAGTGGCATCCAAGGAAATTTTGCAATCAAATGTTCAGGATAGATTGGTTTGCAGATACCATGATGTGTAGGAATTCGACAATATTGAATTTTGAAATTTAACAGAGAGAAGCTCGTTCGCAGCTCACTGAATTTCGGAACAGATGAGTCAAGTACACTACTGAGTCACTACAGACCAGCCCTTGAGTTTGTCCGGGACCAGATAGATGATGATGATGTGTTTTGATGTGCTTCAAATATAATATGATCGCTTACGAATTCCACAATGCAACGCATTCGGCTAGTTTGTGTATTCTTTGAAACGGAATGCCAATATTGCACCACATGAGCATGAAACAATCAGACATTTAAAGGTACTCAAAAACTTTTTCAAGGTAATCCTTTCCTAGCCGAAATCACGTCTATTGGTCAAGACTGGGCAACCAATGCACCACAATTCGGCAGATGTTGGCTTGTAGCTGCCTCGATTATTCTTTTTATGCAACTGGTTTCAGCGTGACTTGCTTTCCAGTAAGCATGGCTTTAACCGAATCACTGAAAAGGTTTTCGTGTCATTCCGGCTAGGACCCGTACAGTGGTATACTGTATAGTAATATGCTATTTCTGTATAAATAAACACTAACATATAGTTATCTCAATGGCCATAACTTCAACCTCGCAAATAAAACATAATATAAATACAAAAACCACATAGCGTAGCATATCAGAATAACATCCCATCCATTTGTGCTGAAACATGTTGTGCAATAAACTTCAATCATTGCACTGGAGGATATCACAGACATCTGTGCCGCAAACATCAACTGCCTGGTCGGAGCCGTCAGCGAAAGATCGCAAAACAAGAGCATACACACATTTTTTGCTGCTCATGGTCCAAAGCCGACCAGGTTTCCCAATACAGCATCGGATGTGGGCGCAAAGTTTTCAAGGCATTCGCGAATTCTACACCATGGCGTGGCAATCGACGCGGCGTTGGGTGGTAACACGGAGCTGTTGTCAGGGGGAGAGCCCAAACGATACTAAAAAATGCGCCGACGGAACGAACAGTCTCGTGAGTTGAACTCCACAGCTCCATCGGCTAACTGGGCTGTCAACGGCGGGGGCTGAACACAACCTATCGTCCGCAACAACGAATTCCAACACCCAACGGCAGCCGAACACTCCGCCACGAATCTCGGGGACGCAATGCGCACAATGTCAACATCTAACGGCTCCGCCAACGACAACACCGCCACCTGCAGGGGGCGCGCGGCACCAACAGTGCCGCAGGCGAGCCGCGACCGGGCAGGGGTCGCCGCGGCGTCCGCCTGAGTCGGTAGACTGTACCGCTCAGCACTCGTAGGCAGAGCAGCGCGCTTTGAACAACCACGCAGTGAAAAACTGCCAAATACTATATGAAGTCCATGGTGTTCTTCTTTTTGTCGTTGACTGGTGCTAACCGTTTGGGTTTCCTCGACCTTTCCGGTGAGAAAGATGATAGGCCTGTGAACAGAGTTCAGACTGATTAGTAAGACGTAGGTTCAGAAATACCTACCTATGTATTTACTTACTTTCAATATTTGAACGGCCTAAATGTATCCTTTATTTTTAAGCTTTATTTTAAAGAAAACGCGATTCCTATAAAACAATATTTGATTTCTTAAGGCAATGGAGTTAATAAAGACGATAATCAGAATTGATGTAAGCGATCGAAAGGGTTTTATCACTCTCTTCACAATATATTATATAAAAAAATCCATTGTAAACGCCACGAACAAACAAATGAAAATGGTAGCATCTAGGCCTCATTATATTTGTAAATGCATGCAACAAAGAATATCATGGTGCTGCATGTAAGTACGCTATGCTATAGTACAATACGTGATACGAACTCATGCAGTGCTAATACCCATGATCATAATTTCATGCGTTACCATTGCCACACTTTAATGCAAACTGCATAACAAACTAAAACACGAAGAACTACCATTGCAACTCAATTAGAGAAACGTTCAACTTGGACTTAAGATTACAAGGTAATCAAATACGAAGCAATAGCGATGGAGCTGTGAATTCCGTGGCAACATTATTGCAATGGATGGTGAATAGGTACGTTGCTGTGGAGGTATAGGTTGCATGCCAAATCGCTAATACCTACACATCATATGTTTTTTGTATAGCAACGAACCGCCTGGAAATGAAATGGCATCACGATAAAGGTTTAAATCATAAGAAAAAAACTGCTCTTAGAGCTTTTGATAAAAGACAGTTACGAGCTGTCAGTGAGGTGACATAAGAATTGAAGGAAAAAGTTAATGACCATTACAAATGCATTTTTTTGCGGAAAACGTTTGAAGGACAAGGTATAAGCTCAGATAGAAAATTAAAATGTAGCTAAGCTAATTGAAAGAAGGTAGTTGCAGTTTCACTAGGTACATACACAAAGTTAAGTGTTAATGCACACAACAAACTGAAATAATGTGCTTAGTGCCACAGGAAAGCCGGTATGTGAGACACATTCAAGCAAACATCCATTCAAACATGCAGGGCAGTTTGTATCTTGTCGTTGGAATGACCCCCGCATTGTTTCAAAGTAACCCAATGGCCTAACCTAACCAAATAGCCGTGCTTAATTTCTTTTTCAGCATTAATCAGCTTACGCAAAACGATCCGAGAATGCAAAAGTATCAGTGCAGATTATGAAAATATTTGTATTGCTGGAGTTTGAACTTTGGAAGACCACTGGACATTCGCCTGCTTTGCATAGTTCCTTACATTGAGCTGCGCTGATGTGAGTGAGATATTCTTTTATTTATGAATATACACAAAGTTCATTATTTACCAGCCTGTCCAGTGAAACAGCCATACGTTTGCATGCAGACACAAATAGATGGACCACCAGAATCGGATAGGGCAGAATGACACCACATCAATACATTTAATATCGCCTGGCTCAGCCCAGTGAATGCACGTGGCGGTCTCGGCCGTTATGCTTGCAGACAAGCCTGGCAGGCGTTCAGTGAGCGTGCTGCCGGGCCGGCCGGTGTGACTGGGTGCGGCGGCCGCACGGGCTCCCGCACGGCGCGGGACCGGTACCTAGCCAGTTTTTGGACGCCATCCAGTACCCCAGCGAGGTGTCCAGCAAGCCCTGTGAGCCGGAAGGGCTCACGCTGCCTAAGCTCTCATTGCTCTCAGTGAGGGAGATCTCCTCTGAAACGCAGCGGACACGGCGCGTTAGTGGCCGAGCTCCGGTCGGCCCTGGGCCCTCCGGCCGGGGCCCCATGCCACGATACAAACTGCCCTCCAACGGAGCATCAGAAGCGGAAGCGGGACGGCCTCACAGCACACACCCATTCGCACACACACACACACGCACACACAAAGGCAAGGAAGAATAACTAAAAGATGGGCAAAAGTGCGCAGTCTGCCATCTGTCGGGCGGGCGGTACCGAAGGTGGGAGGGAGGCGCGGCGGCTCCGTCGGCGAGTTGCCCCACGAACTGCTCATCGAGCTGTTGCTGTTCAACGAACCGTTCAGCGACCCGTTGAAGCCGCCCAGCGTATTCAGCGCGTTGTGGCTAAAGCTCATACCGAACAGGTTGCCGCCACTGGGCCGCATGCGATCTGTAACTGATGTCGGCGGCGCGTCAACCTGTGGCTGGCCCAGCGGCAGGGCTGGACGCCCGTCAGTACGCGACAAAAGGTCTTCTTGTAAGAGCCACTTCACAGAAAGGGTACCTAACGGAAGTTTTTTTTATAACAATCGAGAAGTACTTGTTGCACCTGATGTCATCAGCAACAATAAAGAACTATAAATCAAATAAGCTGCCACTAAGAAGTAACTAGCTGACGAACCATAACACAGCTAGAGCATCAGAGAGAGTTTCGTCAACACTGACCTTGGCTAAGTTTGGCTGCTTTTTCTGCTGTTTGCTGAGTTTTCAATAAAATTTCTGCCTGCCGGTTACCGGTTGGCTTGAAATACTGGCCAGCTATGTCTTCTTCAGCACCCTTTTCTAACCTCTGAAACACGAATGAACGTGATAAGTAGAACATCACGCGATGACAGGTAAAGAGATGTATGACAGCAAACATGTTGGAAGATTGTTTTTTATCAAAAAATTGTAGGAATGTCTCTGGTCGAATACTGACATGTTTTGATGACGTCCTAGGGATGAGCCATTTACCAAGTATCAACTATGAACGTGTCTCCCAAATAGGCCATGACCCGTGAACCGTGAGCGATGACCGACCTTGAGGAACTTATCCTCCTCGTCGCTGTCCCAGGCGATGCCGAGTCGCGCCGGCGCCGTCTGGGCCGGCACCCTGCCGCTCGTGCTGCCCTTGGAGCCGTTCAGGCTACCGCCACCAGCCGCCAGGAAGTTTGAGGGACCTGAGGAGGCACAGTCACAGCGTGGTAGCATAGGCGAGATTGGTTTACTTCTGAAAGTCGTTATGCCACCGGTAAGTTTGAAGTAGCGTGATTTCAAGTTTTAACAATAAGTTTAAAACCAAGTAAAGCAGGATGTGTCAAACCCTCGACATTATTCATCGCTAAGTTTTGCATCAATACATTTGTCATTCCAATCACCATCCTTCTGTCCAAAATAAGATAAAAAAGATTGCCAGTAAAACTGTCATCAGTGTCATCAAACATTAATTTCACAATCACGTGTCTCACAGCATCATCTGTCCTCACCAGCTGGGGGCAGCTTCGTCTTCACCATCTGCACATCGGGCAGCCGCCAGCGCTGGTCGATCTCGTCCCAGACGGCCTGCTTCTTGATGGCCTCGACGTCGGCGTAGTTGCAGTCCTTCCTGATGGTGGGCTGGACGCGTTCCATCAGCTGCTGCATCAGCTTCAGTTGCTGGTCCTGGCGCCGAATCGTCTCCAGGTAGTCGTCCCGCTCGGTGGCGAACTCGCGCTGGATGTCGCGGATCTCCTGTTCCTGGGCTCGCAACTGGGGACAGCGGGCGGGGGTTAGGAGTACCGACGGATCCTTGTCAGGGAATATTGTTCAGGCATCGGGACTTAGAGGTAGAATAAACTGCACGATGAGATGACGGAGGGTAAATCTTTGTGTGGGTGAAAACTGTCCTCGTATATATTTATAACAACAAAAAAAAAAACTGTTGATCTTTAAACTCAGGTACTGTACTGAATACTGATATTCAGCAATGATTCTTATTCAAATAGCATTGGTCGCTTTCGGGGGCACATTAACATTTCATTATGAAAACCGATCCATGGCAACCAATATTCTAATTTCTATGGTAAGCAAAGCGGCAAACAATCCGCCACCTACCCGGACTTTCATCTTCTTGGCGAGCTCTGTCCGCGCCTTGAGCGTGGCCTGTACGTCATCGTAGGCCTTGACTAGGATTTCGTCATCATCTTCGTCCTCGGCAGCACCCCGTCCCAGCGCGGCGGCGATCTCCTTCCGGCGCCGCTGCACCTCTTCCGTTACCTTCTTCCGCTTCATCAGAGCCTGCTTGTTGTTGGCCTGCTCGCCTCCCACCATCTGACTCTGGAGCTCTTTTAGCCTGCGAAGGAGGGGGGTGGGGGTGTAGGGAATTGGTAAGCACAGCACATTTATGTGACGAGGAGCCCCAGAAGCGAGTAAAAATGTTTGGAAGGAATGAGAATTGATCCTGAATTTACCTGGCGCTAGTTTAAAGAAACTGATGCATTACTGACCAATGGGCCACGTCACACGTCCATTATAGTGAGTGAATCACTGAATCCCATATTAACATGTGAAGGCGATATGCAGTGAAACCACCTTCGCTACTACTGTCTTATCATATTCTTCAGTACCTAGTTGGTATTGCGTCCGCCACTGACATTGGTTCCATATTTGTTCATTATTAGTTCAAGCGTTTATTCAGTCTTTTCATTTGCATCACAGTGTAGTCAAGTACGCCACTATGATCCGAATAGCCATTTGCACTACGACCCTACTAGCAAAGATAAGCCGCTCAGACTCAAAAGATATTCTGTATTATACATATTTACCTTTCTACGACCTCAGGGTCGGCGTTGTCAGGAATGGAACCGCCAGTGAGAAGCGACTTCTGATGCTCCAGCTCTTCCTACAAAAACGAGATCGTGGTCAGAGCTCCGATACGGCTAGCGAGCTGTATGGTTTACTTATCTGCCACCATATGTTTAACATAAACTTATTTATTACAAGAGTGGTGTAAAGCACTTAAACTTATAAGGCACTATTAAGGAGCGCAATGCAATGTGTAATAACAGTAGAGCAAACAATTAGCAAAGTTGGGTTTAATCTGAATTCTCAGGAGGAAGAGTGGCATTCATATTAGAGATGTCAATCGGATACCAACTTTTTGGTATACCGATACCAAACCGATACCAACTTGGTATTTGGTAATTCAATCGTAATGTGTTTGGTATTTTGTTGGTATCATTAACCCTCACTAATGTTTAAGAGGCTAAGAAATCGGTAAAAAGTTGGTATTTCCCTCATTTTCCCAAGTTGGTTTGGTTTCGGTATTTCCCCACGGTTTTGGTTGGTATTTGGTTTGGTATCGGTATTCCGATTTTCCGTAATTGACACCACTAATTCATATGCAGAAACAGCTCGACAAAAAAAAAATAACGGCAAGAAAATCTAATGTCAATTGAAAACTTAGAAGCAATTATGAGAGCCATTTTATTTGCGTTTGATTCCCATCATTGCATGATATTCTTTCAGCATTGACATTTATTATTTCTTTAAGTGATATCAGACCGGCAAAGACGAACAAAGGTAAGGACCAGACAATGGTACGCTTGGTCAAATAACGCTCATGATTTTTCAGAAAACTAACCTTCAGTTTCTTTTCACGTTCGATAAACTCTTCCCTAATTTTCGCCGCCTCCAATTCCATCTGCTTTTGTCTCTGTGCTTGCACCCCGTTGGTTTCTCCCATCCTCTTTTGAGCTTCTAATTCCTTTTTCATTTGTAGCATTTCCTCTTCATATTCCGCTCTTAACCTCTCCCTTTCTTGTGCAATCGCCTCTTCATCTACCACTGCAAATTGGAAACAGGCAGAATGCATAGTTAGGTCACGATAAAAGAAAAATAAACTAAGCCCTTCCGACTGGGCTCATGGGCCACGTAACGACAATTGCCAAGTAGCTACTCGCCGGCCCATTTAAAGACATTCGCCCATGGGGTGGTGTTCAAATGCCCCCTCCGGCTCTCCCCAGTCCCCCCCCCCCCAGTAGCGTACGGGTTGGGAGTGGGACAACATGGTAATCACGACCGCTGGTTGACTTCATTGTTTAAAAAATATCGTTTGTATGGTTTAAACACTAAAAGCAAGTACATATTCCGCTACATACGAACCTTTTTGGGGCGCACCCGTCATCGGGCCGCCGCCGTCGCCCAGCTGTTCCTTCAGCTTTTTTATCTCCTCCTGGTACTCCCTTAGCAGCGCGTCCTTGGGGTCCTCGTTGATCTTGGGCTTGTTCTTGATCTGTTTGGCACGATTGGCGTATCGGAGGGTGCTGAGAGTCTCGTCGTAGTTGTTGTCGGCAGGTGATAGACAGGCAACCATCATCGTCTTAGTGTTACCGCCCAGAGAGTCCTGTGAAGCAGGGCTGGGAGTCAGGGAGGAGCTTTGCCAAGAGATGAGCTGAGCTCATCGTCGCTAAATGCGCCAACAACATAACAGACGAGTACTTGTGGTAAATTGCCCAGATACAGCTAGTTTTTAAACGGTAGTTCAAGTCAACGAGGGTCGTTTAGTGCGAGAACGTGCCTGTATCCGTAATTAGTGTGTTGAGGATAAAAAAACAATATTTTCATGAACGCAAATGCATTGCCTAATATGTCAGGCGTACATCCTACGAAATTATACTCGTATGAGTTTCACAAGTACAGGACCAGCAACGATTGACAATGAACTTGTAAAATGTTTTTTTTTATCGAGCAAATCAGTTATGCAAGCAAACAATCCAAGCCAATAATGAAATTAACTTCAACAGTAAATGTATGTATGATGTATGTATGTATTTACATTGTGCAATCGGTCCATGAACACATGGCTATTATGATTGACATGTCATAAAAACGGAACATCGGGATTCAGTTGCACAACTAACACACATTCACGCACACACACACACTCAGCTCACATCACATTTGTACATTGCGCTACTCGTTTTGTTGTTTTGCCAGAAGATGTTTGCGGAGTTTTAGCCTGAACTCTCGCGTTCCCATGTTGTGGAAACTCGGCGGCAATTCATTGTAGCCCGTGACGGCAGAAAACAGAAATCGTCGGCGTCCCGATTCCGTCCGTATTACAGGTCTCTCCAGCATGTCAGCCTGTCTGGTCACACGGCGGTGAATGCTATCCCGGGTCACGAGGATACTGTACAGGGTTTCAGGCTGGTAAGCTGACAAAAACTGTTTTAACATGGTCAGAGAGTGGTAGAGGTGCAGATTTTCTGCTGACAGCCACTTAAGCGTTTTCAACACGTCACTGATGTGGTCGTATTTGCGGCGGCCTGAAATAACGCGTGCGCCGAAGTTGAGCAGTTTAAATGAGACAAATCCTCTATCCATTGGTTAGCATTAGTCTGGGTGCCAATGCCTTAGAGTGGGCCGATCGTGTTTCCGTTTCG
This sequence comes from Amphibalanus amphitrite, assembly GCF_019059575.1. Taxonomy (NCBI): domain Eukaryota; kingdom Metazoa; phylum Arthropoda; class Thecostraca; order Balanomorpha; family Balanidae; genus Amphibalanus; species Amphibalanus amphitrite. The sequence continues at coordinate 139,618 of NW_024882486.1, read as the reverse complement.
TCCGCTAACGACGGTCATTCTCCACAAGAAAGTCATCTGTTTGCGGCAGTGGCGGGCAGCACGCAACACGCGAGGAAACAAAGAACCCGGGGGCGGCGGCGGCGGTGGTGGTGCGTGTCAATGACGGACGCCCATGATGGCGGTATCGGGCGACATGACGGTAGGGTGACGCACCTTTGTAATGGTCGTGCCCATACTATCCTTTTGTGGATGAGTCGTTTTGGAACCTCAGTATCTAGTGATGCACTTGCTAGCGATTCATTTGGATTATTTTCAATGGATATGATGAAGTCATAAGAAAGTGAAAGGATGTGCAAGTATGAAGTAACTTTTCTGTCAAATAAGGCTCATGTAATTATACATTTCATATGAAAGACATTCGCCGCTCTTGTATAAAAAAAAACAGTCTGATGTCGCCCATAAAACCCTGCATTGTGCAATGTGCATAGTCATACGTAAGAGGAGCTGCGGCGCTGCGCAATTCATGATGCCTGAATATACGAGTATGGCCGATATGGCCTAACACGTAATATGTAGAGCTCGTCGCTCAATTCAGACCGTTGACTGATCTATACGAGTCGACCGGCCAATGATACTCAACGCAAAGCAATCAGTCATCGTCCCGACCTTTACCACATGACACTGGATAGCCGTGATCGATGCCAGCGCATTAACGTAGTCCAATCGGACCTTGCCCCACTGGCCTCTCCCGCCCATCCTCGCCGAGTAGCGGCCACACAGTCCGTCTAATGGAGGCCCGCAGCCCCAGTAACCCACTGAGTCCCCGCAGCCACGCACAGCCGACCACGCGGCCTCGGCGCGATTCAATGGCAGGATGCCGTGAGCCGGCGACCGGCACGCAATCTCCGCCGCCACCGACGCTGCTGCCGACGGCGCCGACGCTGCTGCCGACGGCGCCGACACTGCTGCCGACGGGGTGACGCTGCTGCCGTCGCTGCCGACAGCGCAGTACCTGCTGCTCTACCGTCTTAGCTCGCTCGGCTCTACCTTCGCTGCTGCTCTGCCACTGTTGTGCTCAGCTGTAGGAGATCGCACCTCGTTTACCTGACTCGATGGCCCTGGCAGTGAGCTGAAATCTGGGCCAGCGAGGGAGACCAACACATCAATAGTGGAGCGGCCGCATTTCTGTGTCGGCTGTGTTAACACAACAGTGGGACACGCGTGTCGGGACCGGACAAAACAAACACCGGACACGCTGGTTTAGGACAACAGGTCGGTGGGTGCTGTTCTGATGGTGAAAAAGTCACGGCAGAAGATAACATAGCCCCGGCATTCCGCCATTCCTGGCCGGTAGGCGCGCCATGCGGGGCTAAGTTCGGCCAGCTCAGGGTCATCGACCTGCTGTCACTTCGACCTCCTCAGGCGGACCGGGGCATTGACCTCGTTTGGCCAGCAATCAGCAGAGCTGAGCACTCGGCGTCACGGTCATTGGCCCAAAATCGCGGCCGACTTCTGGCGATCGGTGCAGAAGAACAGCCCTCCCGATGAAACGCCCCTGAGCGCGCTAACCGCGCCCCCTCACGCGATGGGCACGACACGGGGGAGCGAACCGGTGATCACCAGAGGCCGGAGGGATGCCTACAAAATGTGCTTCCCTCAGCCAGCCTGTTCCTCACATAGGTATACGTGTACTGATGCCTGCCATATTGAAGACCTACTTATTATAAGCTGGTGTGATTTTTTATGTTTATAGAAGTGCAAAACGCATTGAAAAGACACTTATATTTTTCCATGCTAGACTTCAGTAATCAAACGATTCCAGCACTTTTCCTTATTCAAATTGGCAGAGCCGTATAACTAAATCCTTCTCACTTCTCATTGTTAGATATAAAGAGACATTACAGCCTTCGCTGATATCAATTTTAGCGGTCTGCTTACTGCGGTTCACATTTAGACCTGAACATGAACCTAATATTCCTAACCGACAGTTGTACCTAAAATTACATCCAGCTTCGACTCTATCAGAAAACAAATTTTTAGCGGAGGACAGCCCTGAGGGTATCAACTAATACGTCCGTCCACATAGTGGTCCATTGGCCAATCAATGCGACGATCAATGACAGTCACCCGTCCCCTGCGCCAAAGGTGAAGGCTGATCGATGGACGGAGGAGACAAAGACATCTCCACGAAGACAGGTAAACGGCATTGGTCCAGCGGCCCATGGGTTGGTCCTCAGCAGGAAGACTTGTTTCGAATGCATATTACGAGAGCAGTGCGGTTGGTTGGGATCTAAAGTCTAGACGCAAGTTAGGTGCAGGGAGAAGCCGCTTAGCTAACGTTTGAAATTCAATAATATGTAATAACCCTTCACTCCAATTTTGTAATCAGCCAACAAAACTACACATGATGCGTTGGCATCCGGTGTCCTGTTGTGCGCCACTTTTTCCGATTTTTTGCCCTCTGTCGCAATGTGTGCGTGACTCACCAGCCGATTGATTTCACATGCAACTGTACGTGGGAAAGATGGTGTGTGTGTAAATTGTCGATAAAATGACTACAGCAGCTGGTTCAAGGCTACCATCGCGTTTTTTTCAGATCGTCATGTATCCTCTAATACTCATCATGCACTTTAAGCATTACCAAGAAAACGTATTTTACAACAACTACGGGCGTTTTTATCCACGGTAGATATCCCACGACATACCGGGTGGCCCAGAAAAAACGTTCCCAACTTTAAATCATTATTTCTCAGAAAGTGATAAAGATACAACATTGAAACTTCGAATAGTCAATGCGGCACACATTTTCAGTAAATGGTGTGATTTTTATGTTATTCGGTCAATTACTTTTTAAACGGTTCGTGTTTCTAACATGCCATGTAAAAATCACTTTTTTGCTCTGATGTTTACCAAAAATGTGAGTGAACGGGCCACTTCCATCTCGGCACAACGGCCTACAGCCATGACTGCTACTGGCAACTAGTGTCATTGGTGGTTCAGGCCTCAGGGTGACACATTCCCTCGAGCTTTTTTCCTTATTCGGTCGATTTACTATTTGATCTTCTTGAAGGGAGGGCGATCAGCAGTAACCCATGCACCGTGCCACTCCTTCGCCTTGAAACAAAACTTGTGTTGAAACGAATGGCATCCATTAACACAACTTTGGCTTAGTATTTGAATATTTAGCACATAAGTGTGACAAAAAAAAAATAATAAAATAGCAACACACGTGCTGGTATCATTCAAGCCGTTCTATTTTTTTTTTATTTTTTTCTAACATTGTACGTCTAAGCCAATCATTACTTCCGTTCAACAACGGCAAAAAAAGCAAAAACGTCTTACTTCATTCAACATAAATTTGCTGGCTTGAAAATGATGTTACAGTGTTATAATTTGGCATACCAAGGCGCAAAGAAGTGACGCAAACTTGATGAAAATTTTGGCTCGTTATTTGCACTCGAATTTGAGATATAGGCCTCCAAAGTTCGGAACGTTTTTTTTTGGGCCACCCGGTATAAAGCCAACTTGCGGGCAGACGGTTCGGTTTGAAGTCCCTGTACATGTCTGTCTCAAGCTGTGTTTTACTTCTAGCAGTCGGTTTAGCTTGGCGTCTCAGTACGTTTTGTATCTGTAGCTGATAGCTCAGTGTTTGTGTTTTACCAGCAGCAGTCGGGTCAGTTTAGTGTCTCGGTAAGGGATGTGTGTGTAGCTCAGTGTTTTACCTGCAGCAGTCGGGTCAGCTTGGAGTCTCGGTAGGGGATGTGTTTGCTCTTGCCGTCCACCAGCGCCGAGATGACGTTTCCCAGCGCTGATAACGACAGGTTGATCTTGGTGGCCTCCTTCAGACGATCGCCGGTCGCCCCTGCAATGGCAGCCGGTGGGGTCCGTGTCGTTAGACATAGGAGGCGGAACGGGGAGGGAACTGGGGCACCGTGCCCCCCTTTGATTTTGGCATTTTAACATTAGCCCTATCCTATGGGCTTTGCATGGAAAGAATGGGACCAAACGTCGGCAGTACCCCCCCCCCCCCTTAATTTAAGGTGTTCCGCCGCTACTTTCGTTAGACCATTCACAGTCAGCATGTTCGAATATGTTATTTGTTTTTGTTCAACAATCAGTAAAACGTCAGTAATTATATTGTGATGTAAGGCACTTTAAATGCACCTTCCAGGCAATCAATTTTGGATTGCTTACATTGGCTCAAGGATCCCTGAGTACATATATCGGTTAACCATTACGTCAGTCAGCAGTCTGCATTTGCCTGGTAAGAACGCGCTCTATTTGTCCGCCTGGACTCGGGCACATGTGCAATGCGGTGCAGTCTATATTACAGGGCGAACTTCTAGTGCCATCTATCGAGAGGAAAGCAAAATATAGGCGGCTGAGCTTATTCACGGCCACTAAAACTGACGTTTTCAAGCATTTCACTAGATCAAGCGATAAACTTCTTATCAAATTTGCTCCTCGGTCGTTTCTAACCTTTTAAACTACGTTTTTCTAATATGAACTGAATACATTGCTTAAATGCTAAGTTATTGCTCAGAATATCGAGTAAAAGAGGCAGAAATGGGTAATTCTTGCTCATTAGTTCATTACATGATCACGATTTTCAGAATAGCACCAAGCTTAGAACCAAGGCTTTGCATTTGCCTTATATTTGAATACTGATGCCTATTTAACGGTCGACAGGGTTAACCCGCGCCCCGCTGGGCTATTCAGCCATACGCGCCCTGCTGGGGGGGGGGGGGCAGATTCTGCCCCCCCCCCCTTGTCTAACTTCCGAACCGATGGTCGTAGAAAGACGGGGAAAACGGCAATCGAAAGCTCTCAGCAAGGCGGATCTTAAGAGCCCAATTGTTTTGCTTAAATAGGTCAGAGGTCAGGTCAAGGTCAGGTCAAGGGCAGGGGCGTAACTTTTTGGTTTTCGTTGGGGGGGGGGGGCAACGCTGTCGGGGGCGCCTTTTTAAGGGCATGGGGGCGCCTCCCCGTGACTGTCTAGAAATAAGTCTTATTTCAGTTTACGGCAGCATTTTTTTTTTTTACCATAGCACGTTGTTTTTGTGCCGTCGTGTTTTGGCACGTTATGTTGCAGTTTTTTTCTGAAATAGCGCGCCAAAAGCGCGGAATTATTTTGTAACCAAATACATTTTGAAAGCACTTTGGGGACCAGAGACCGGGGGCGGGTAGTGGAATTGGGGACCAGGGTAGTGACGCCTTATTAAACAACGCATATGGTAGTTCTTCTAAAGAAACGAGACGAACTGATGAATTGACAAAAAGAAAAGAAAAAACAACTGATAAAAAGGCGAGATTAAAGAAACAAATCTGTAGAACTTCACCCCACGCAGAAGCAAGGGACGTTTTTACGCCTCCCCTTTTAAGTTAACCCGCGCCCCGTAGGGGGGGGCCGAAACGGCCCCTCCCTGTCCTTTTCGGTCGATATCTCCTAAACGGCTGGAGATATCGCCACCAAACTTTCAGGACCCTTTCGGGCATCAATTTTACACATTGTGACAAAAAAAAATTCCAGAGGCTATGATAGGTTGGCCACAAATGACGTCAGAGTGACGTCATGTTCTGTCATTTTCGACCGAAAAAAGACCTTCGCGAGAAGACCTGTCAGGACTACAGCTTTGAAGATACAGAAAAATGATCAAAACATAAAAGGTGTAGAATTGACAGGACTACAAAACTGCTATCTCGAATTTTTGAAATTTTTGTGTTTTGACCCCCAAAAATCAAAAAAGCATTTTTTTGGATATATTCGCCAAAAAATCCAAAAAGTTTTTTGAGTTTCGAAAAAACCGGAATATATGTGATAGTGCCTACCGTCTTCTATCTACATACCAAATTTCAGATCGATACCTCGTTTTTTGGCCAAGTTATAGCGAAAAAACTGTTCAAAAATGATGACGTCAAATTTTCAAACTCAATTTTTGGCAATTCTAGAACTCGTAGAGCAAAACGAAGACCACCATTAGACTCCCCGTGACGAGCTGCATCGAATCGATACCCATTTTATGCAAAAATATCAACTTTGAAATTTGACCTAATTTGACCTGACCTTGACCTGACCTTCACAAAAACGTGACCTAGGCTGGCCCCAAAGGCTGCCTAACCCACATAATCGCATTTGTCATGTAAAATGGACCATAAAACATGTATCACACGACACATTCATATTGTGACCCCCGGTGACCTGACCTCGCTGTGACCTGACCTGGTATCAGTGACCTCAGATAGCAAAGTATGTGTTTGACGAACAATGTACCATCGATGGTTTTCAATAAATTACCAATTTACTCGCTTTCACAGCACATTTCTTGAATTGCCTTTGAACGGTGAAAATCTGACTTTTGACCTGACCTGTGACGTCATCGGTTTGACCTAGGTCAATGAAATTTGGTCACAAGGTAGTTCCCGGGTGGGGCTATCGAACGCCGTTTGAATTTTGAAAATCGGCCGGTAACTTTCCGAGATCTTAGGGGGGGGGGCCGAAACGGCCCCCCCCCCTACGGGTGGTAGGGTCCGCCGGTAGCCCTACGGGGCGCGGGTTAAGAACAAACTTCATACTGCATCTTTTCCGCACGTGTTCTAGAAGCAAACCAGTGGCAAAAATTTGCCCTCATCGAAAAAAATAAAAAATTGCCCCCCCCCCGCGCCGGGCCAGGGGGGGGGGAGTGAACACCTCCCCTGCGGTTTTTCGCAGATATCTCAAAACTCCGCGCCGCCGTTTTTGGCACACCTGTTCATGCATCTTTTTTTCACACATGTGCAAATTTCAGACCCAGAGCTCTCAAGGTCAGGTCACCAGGTCACGTCAAAAGACCTCACCTCAGAAAAAAAGTTGCAATCCTCGTCATAGCTACACCGACTGAACGATCGCCTTGAAACTTTCAGCGATTGATAAGAGTAACAGTATGTCTAAAATGTTTATCTCGGAATTTTGATATCAGTGACCTATGGTCAGGTCAATTTTGCGACCTCTCCATTATAAGTCAATGGGAGAAAATTGAAATGAGCCTTTTTTGGACGAATGGTATTTAGAACCCTCTCAAACATCGTTTCATAGGTAAACATGATACACTGAATCGGAAAAAAATGCACCTGTGACCCCTCTGTGTGCCCTTGAGGTCATCTCAGGTCATAGACGGTCACCACCAGTTTTTTGGCTGTAACTTTTGATAAAGGCGTGCTAGAGCGATGAAAACACTTCAGATGTATTCAGCTCGACGATACGGATCGACTGATATGCAACATCACCCTTTTCGGTCAGGTTATGACCTTGACCTGAGGTCAAATTTTAAAAATGACCTTTCAAGGTAAAAAAAAAAAATAGTTCATTCGACGCGTCTCGACGAGAGGAACATAATGCTGCCAAAAGTAATGTCGTGGGACTCTTAAGTCAAAAGTTATTGCCGAAAAACAGTTTTCGTGAAAACTGCTATTTTACAGTTTTTGCCCTTTGGAGGCTAAACCGTTGACCTTAGGTCAAATCTGAGAACAATGGTCAGAAAGGTCTGTAAAAGGGCTATCGAATGAGCTTTTCCGCGGCGCTGTAGCTCTATTGGTCCCGAGTTAGCCGTTGCAGTTTCCAAAATTGTTGAAATGGCCTACATTTGACCTTCGATGACCTCAGGCGACCTGACCTTTGACCTGACCCAAAAAATGACCGAAGTGTTTCCGTCATTATTTTTGACGCTCTTTCGAATGATGCTTACTGCGTGTCGCTACGTGGCCCAGGAGCCGAGTTAGACCAGACACCCCCCTCACCGCCCGGCGCGGAAGTCGCGGAGCACCAGCCCGGCGCGGGTTAATCCCAGGCTGAGAGCGTTCAAGCTTAGGTCACCCATATACCTCTGTATACCGAGACATGCAGAAGTCTGTGGCTCACCAGGTGATATCAAGTTATCACGAAATGATAGGGGAGAGTGGGGTGGGTTGTATCAGTTTGTATCTCCGAGACCCATAAACTCGTAACTATCCGTGATAAACTCATTATTTCCGTACTGTCCCCTTCCTTGATTCTTCTGCTTTTTTGTGCAAAGTAACTTTTCCGCTACCTCTACCAGTTTTTCTTCTACGGTCTGCCGAATAGAACAATGTTTTTGATACAACTTGCCCCATGGCTTGGGTGAGTTGTATCACATGGTGGGGTAATTTGTATCACTATTTCACGTTTCAGGGAGTGTGCTTGCTACTGGTTTTGAACATAACAGCAACATTAAATGGGGTTAATACAATGTATAGGTATGCTCAAAGGCTTCACTTTATTAGACCAAACTTAGGTCAATGCAATCCGAACGAAACATCAACAGACTAGACGCAAAAGTGGCCCGTTAAGAGCAAAGAAGCCAACACATTGTGCCGAAATGGAACGAGCATTGACTAGCTACCTACAAACGCGAGCCAGGGCTTAGCTTTCGCGATCAAAAGCAACATACCCATACATACATACATACATACATGTTACAACATACCCCACCCGGCTCTGATACAACATGTACCTAGCCGCCATCTTGGAAAAACATCCTCGTGCTAAAAAAACAGCGGACAGCTGGAGAAATCCGTTTTCACATACGCAGCCTTAGAACCTACCCTCACCACCGCTACGGAGATCTTTCAAATTCGTGCACATCTAAATGCCCAAAACACACATTTTCTTGCAACTTATTTTTTTAGAATGACATTAAAAAAAAAAAAAACATAAAATCGGCTCTCACCTCGAGACGCGTCCACTCAGCCACAAGACAGAACAGGGAAAGATGGCGCCGGAAAACCTCGTCGGCTGGTCGTGTCGCGAGCGCCATCCATTGGATAAGTTTGGCACAATTCGCCCTGATACAACTTGGACATGATACAACTCTCCCCGCTCTCCCCTACAAATTACTCCTGCTTTGATCTAGAGGTGGCAAAACGTGACAATTTTGGGAACCAGACTCGAACCAGACCCAGCTGGACATTTCTGGAACCAGTCGGACCCGGTCTAAGTTGGAATCGGAACCAGTTGGACCCGTTCCCCAAAAGTCAATTACCTAATACAAACCGTTTGTAGAAATCATTAATTGCATCGTGTAAAACAGCCCTTTTCCCACTGATAATACTTATGAACTACAGTGTCCAAAGGAACATACATGAGCAAATGTTTTCTTTCCATTCACTTCATATTTTGCAATCATATGTAGTGTCCACTATGTATGGTTTATGGTAGGACCCGGTTGGACCCGCCAGAAAATATCCAGGAACCGGTCCGGACCCATATGGGTCCAGACCGGTTCTTTTGACCGGGTCCTCGGGTCCACATTTTGCCACCCTTTGAACAAAAAAGATGATGTAGGATACCAGTATAGTCAGAGGAGCGCTAACATTGGCTCGATGGGTGCTATGAACCGTTGGGACGCTACGCCAAGCAAGAGTGGCGCTTTAACAGCAGGGATACCATAACACACAAGGCCCTGTGGGACGATTACATTGACTCAAGGGGCGCCCTTTAGAATCGGTGCGACACCGTGCAGAGGGCGCCATTCTTAACCACATCAATTTTAATACTCACTGCAGATGGCCTCCAAACTGTCTCGAGGGGTGCCTTCAGGAACCGATGGAACAGCCACCGAAATAGGGGCGCCGCTCTAGCTGCAGTGATGAAATAAGGTATTGACCGCATTGACCAGAGGAGCGCTTCATGTGGCTAAAGGGGCGCGTTGGTAAACTGGTGGGGCGCCACCCCATGCCCAGCGAGGGGCGTCGTACTTAGCAAGGAAATTATGTAAGTCAGAGGAGCGCGAACTTCGGCTCGAGGGGCGCTTGTATGAACCGTTGAGGCGCTAACCTAGCTAAGTGTGCCGTTTTAGCAGCAGGGATGCCATAACACACTATAGCGTGCTATGGTATCTAGGCCCTCTAGCCTCCCCCCCTCCCCGAGGAGCGATGATTATGACTCAAGGAGCGCCCTTAAGAATTGGTAGGCCACATACATTTCATTACTCAGTGCAGAGGGGCGCCAAAACGGGCACGAGGGGCGCCTTCAGGAGCCAATGGGGCAGTCTACGGACTGGGGGCGCTGTTCTAGCAACAATGATGATAAGGTATTGGCCAGAGGGGCGCTTCATCCACCTGAAGGGTCACATTGATAAACGGATGGGGCGCCGCTCTGCATGTGGGGGCATTAGTTATTTATTAGCAAAACAGATGACATAAGACGTGCGTGTTGTCAGAGGGGCACCACTTTGGCTCGAGGGGCGCTTTTTAACCAATGGGGCACGCTATTTAGCTAAGTTTTTACTTGCCGCAAGCGGCGCACCATCCCTGAGGAACGTTACACAAACGACTGACGACTCTCTCGACATGGGCATCAGAGGCGCCCCTATAGACCTCACAGGCGTCTCTAATTCCCATTGAGGCGCCCCTTTGGGCTTGAACTGGAGCTCCTCTTTCTATGGGCCTCGGAGGCGCCCCCATTTGGCATGCAGTCTCCCCTCTTTCGTATTGGGGCGCCATTATGGCCTTAATGGGCGCCCCTTTTTCATGTGGGCGCCCCCTATACTATAGACCTCAGAGGCACCCCGAAGGGCCTCAGAGGCCAATAAGGTGCCCCTCTTTCGCATGCAGGCGCCCCTGTGGCCATCTCAGGCGCCCGTGTTTTGCATTGAGGCGCCCCTGAGGACTTCATGGGCGCCCCTCTTTCGCATGCAGGCGCCCCCACGGCCTCAGAGGTTCCCCTCTCACGCATCCCATTTTCATATAGGCGATGGCGCCCCCTTGAAAGATGGCGCACGCGCTCCTATGACGCCGCTGGCCCGTGAGGGCGCCTTTCGGGCCTGGGGGCGCCCACCAAGGTTGGGGGGGGGCAAACGGAATGTTGGGGTGGCAAAATTTCAAGTTGGGGGGGCACCTGCCTCCCCAAAAGTATACAAAGTTACGCCCCTGGTCAAGGGTACAAAATGCAAGTTTCTACAGTATCGGCCTTGCACCGTAGTTGCCGACGAATGGAGTGAGACTGATTGCCCAAAACGTGTTCTTAGACTACCAAGACAATATTCGTTGCATACAATGTCATTCAAAGGTCAAGGTCAAGGTCAGGTCAAGTGAGGTCAAATTTTGAAGTTGGTTGTTAAGGCCTAAAAGGGTGTCTATCTGATGCAGTTTTTCACGGCAAATCGAATGGTGCTATTTTTGTTTCCGTACGAGGTCTAGAAATTAAAAAAAAAACATTTTTCAAAATTTGTGTGTCGTGACGTCATAAAATTTTGAATAACTCCCACATTTTTAACCGATTCTTCTGAAAATTGGTATGTAGGTGCACATAGACCATTTCTCTGACATATACTCCGTTTTTTCGATAAACTCAAAATTTTGGATTTTATCATTATTTTCCCAAAAAAGTCAGGTTTTTGAAAACATTTGGGCCAAAATCCATAATTTTCAAAAACCCGAGATAGCCATTTGATAGACAAAGTAGAATCACGTATGACCTTTTTTGTTACGTCTTGATTCCTTTAAAAATGAAGATGTTAGCGGCGTTTGAAATTTTGCCGTTTTTGAGGCGAAAATGGCGAACATGACGTCACTAAAACGTCAATTTCTCAAAAAATTTCGGACGGATTTCGCTCAAATTTTCAGGAAACGCGTCAAATTTATGCATGATAAGGTACTGAAAGTTTGACGTCGCTGGCGTAACGCGTTTAGAAGTTATTGGCGAAAAACGGGAGGAGGGGCAGATCCTGCCCCCCCCCCTCCCCCAGCGGGGCGCGGGTTAATCAATTTGACAAAAGCACATGTGGGACTCAAAAAAGTATCCCACAAGGCGTCTACACACTTTGAAACTACAGTCCAGCACTTCAACAATAACATGTCGTGCTGACCTCCTCCCAGGAGAGGCATACCAAATTACCCCGATATTCGCGCGTCCACTCTACAAGTCACGAACCGCCGCCCACCGCCCACCGTTCCAGCGTTGGCGGCGCGCCGGCGCTCATACGGGCACCGTGTGGGCGGGGGCGGCGGCGGGGGCGGGGGCGGGGGCGGCGGCTTACCGACGGTAATCGATCGTCTTACAATCAGCCGTCGGTCGACCGGCCGGCACTCCGCCGCCGTCCTGGCTCTCCCCTGTTATGAGTGCACGGTTTGAGCTCCCCTGTTCCCGCTGGGAGCCACCCCAGTAGGTCAGACCACCTGCTGCGAGCCGCCCCACCTGCCAGGTTAACGCCGGGGGCAATGACCATTCACCACACCAGAGGTGTGGCTCGTATACATGCAGACACGGGAATAATCTGGAGAGAATGAACGTTTAATACAATGTAATTCCATGAACAGCATTGCCGAAAATCTTTTTCTAAGCGCTAACCTCATTCGGATATACCGATCTCCCGATTGCCGTATTAGTTATGTTTTTGGAAATTGGAAGGACACCTTACCTTCTTCACTTTTATGATATAGGAGCTCAGTAATGAGGCAATATTTATAATGGGTTTGCGTAAACGTCAGTACGAAGCAACTGGATGGGCAGGCTCGCCTGCCTGTCCAATAAGGCAATAAATTCGTCAAAATAAGAACGTCTCACAATGTCTGAATTGATGCACCTCATTGCCCAGGTGGTATATTACAGTAAGCCTTTGGTTCTGGCAGCACGAACCAATCGATGTGGTTCACCCCAGGGCTGCTTCGTTTCACGTTTAAACTTTAATATCCGACCCACTTAGCGTATCCACTCCGTTCATACTTCATTGCATGTTATGCATTCCTGCCAACGGGTCTCGATAACAGAGTGTAGCGCCTCCTTTCCAAGTACCATAGAGTGATGACCAGGCCTGTGAATCGACGGCGGTGGGCGAGCCCTTGCTTCACTGCACACAGCACATGTAGCATGCCTTCTTATCTCGCCTTACACGGGTGAACCTATTACATACGATTTGAGCCTCAAACACTAATCCTACAGGTGATATTAGGATCAAAACCAGCATGGTTGGAGCTCCACTTTGGATTACAGGCAATTATCAGATTTTCGACAGGCTTTGGACGCCCTTACAATGGGCATTTAGTACGCTGTTAGACGTTCTCCTCCACATTAAATCAATTTCTCACCATATTCAAGAAATCAAACCATCGGGTGCCGGATAATTTCAAGGAAGTGTGGCACCGCAGCAGGCTAAGGGAGCCGTCTGGACGTTCATGACTGCTAGCCAGTCCCGCCTGTGATCGATCCCTCCCCGGGTGGTGCACCCTCCCTAGCCAATGCACCCTCCCCTCTCCGGGTGGCGGGTGGTGCACCCTCCCCTCCCCTCCCCCTCCCCCTCCCCCAGTCAGTGCCGTGACCAGCTCGGAGACTGACGCCCCGCCGGCGCACGCCAACTTCCGTTCCACACCCCGGGGTCGTTAGACGCCGTCGAAACGCCGCTTCAGCACCCCCCAACAGCGTGGTCATGAGTCCAGCTTTTCAGCGCGGACCCGTGACACGAACACAGGCCAGTGTTTTGGTCCAGAGTCGTGGATTATGGACGTTCTCAGTACGACTTCACGCAGCATAGCATGCGTACGTACGTGCGTGTCACTTCTGCATTTACGCTCATTCGTTAATTAATTGCGAAATGAAATGTGCTTATATTAATCTAATATTAATTTCTTCCAATCATATTATTATTTTACGTTTTCCAGAAACCTGTGCAGTCTGCAGTCTAAGCCTCCATTCATCTATTGGCAGGCATCTATTCACTCCCTTAACCTTTCGTCTCCCATCAGCTGCAGCCCACGGTCGCTCTGCCTCACCCACCTGTTTTCGCCTGTCGCTCGGAGCCGGCTAGATCCACCAGGTTGAGCTTGCCGGCCCTCAGCTGGTCCTTGCCCTTCTTGGACGGCGTGATCATCTCCAGGAAGATGGTGAAGATGGAGTGCGAGCGCGACGAGTCCTTATTCATCAGCGTCTCGCCGGTGGAGCGGTTGTTCCAGCCCTTCTGCATCAGCATGTCGCAGTCGTTCTTGTTGTGGCATGGCTGCCGGCTGAGGTCCTGCACGTATACGCCCTTCTCCGGGTGCTCCTTGAGCTCGATCTTCTTCTTCGGGTCGTTACCGAGCAGATCCCGAATCTCTTCGTTGTAGATTTCTAGGTAGGATCCATGCACCTGGAATGCGGGATTAAATTATTTAGATGTATAATGACAAAATCGTTATCATCAAGCTGCCATTTCGTCATGATAAAAATTTATGCACAGTCTTATACGATCATCAGTATGATTACAACGGCTAACTTGTTACGCAATGTTGCAACGAACAGCTAAAATAGATAGCTAAAACATATATGAGCTAATAATTTTCCATTTGGCAGTGGCCGAATACGGTGCATGAAGGTTGGAATCTAGGCGCAATGAGTGAGGACTGAGGCACTTGGATCACTCACCAGATATTTGGTCTCTGTCGATGTGCTGATGGCGTCGAAGATGTGCTCGAAGGCCCTGGGTATCAACCCGAGCTGGGTAGGAGGGTCGGGAATGCCCTGCATGGAGAAGGACTTGCCGCAGCCGGTCTGGCCGTAGGCGAAGATGGTGCCGTTGTAGCCCTCGAGGGTGCCCTCGACCAGCGGGTACGCCATGTCCTTGTAGATGTTCTCCGTGACCGAGTCCATGTAGTAGACGCCGTCGAAGGTGAAGGACTTGGGTGGCGAGTTCTTGTCGGAAGGGTTGACGATGGACACCTGCATGATGCTGTCGTCCATGAAGACGACCACCTGAAGCAGACGGAGATCGGAATATCAGAGACTTTGCTGGTGTTTCACCGGTGGAGGCACATTTTGTAAACGGAACACTGCAGGGGCGATTAGCAAGGCACTGCTCATCATCCGCGTATGGTGTGTATGTACTTTGTTTTTCAACTGAAACATTGCAAAATATAGGGGGAAACTAAGACATAAGTAATGGAGCCCAGCGATTATTATGTAAATTCATACACTTTACACGTGTTGGACACATTGCACTTTGACTGATTGCAGTCTGATGAAACTTAAAAGCGCAGCTCAAGTTCATAGCTTATAATCGAAGTTATAATTGAATTATTTCGCATCGCCTGCGTGACCTGGTCCACAGAAGCGTTGTGACTACTAGAGCCTCCCATCATAGAGCTCAGTTCATCAATCCCAGCCTGAAAAGGATCGGTCCGCGACCGACGTGGAACGGCGCAACTTTGCCGATTGACGATCAGCTGGGCGGGCGACCTGCCAGTCCAACCATCAAACCAACATTGGCCACAAATCAAGGTCGGACCAGGGCCGAGCGACCGATGTTCCGTTCTGGACAGTTTGGTTTTGATTATGCGAGTGGGCTGTTTCAGATTCGCTGAACAAGGATGGGTTGTGATGAGTAAAACGGTAGAAGGGCCTGAGCGAGTGTGTATTGCATGAGTGGAAAGAAGGGAGCGTTCATGTTATCAAATTATGCCACATCCGCTGGGCAGATAGAATGTCAAACACGGAATTCGAGCACGTCACGTTTGGTGTCAGACTGGCACTATTGAGTACCATCACAATGAGGAAAACGCTCTTGTGAGCCAGAACTTCTGTTACCCAAATATTCTCACTTTTATTTTAAGTATGTTATATTTTCAAGTTAGCAAGTGGTGCCTTGTTATGGCTAAACTTTCAGGGAGCTCAGAGCAACGTGCCTTTAGCGCCAGCCAGAAGCATCGAAACTTCAAGCTCTAAAAAACAATTCACGGTCGTGTGCAGCACTGAAACCACAGGTCACCGATCAGCTTTTTAAAGAACAGCTTCTGTCATCGATAATATTGGTGGGTCACCGACGTTCGCCCATTTCGAAAGTTCCCGCATAAAAAAAATGGCGCTTATACTACCCCACCACCAAAGTTGACACTCGTGTCGCGTGGCCGCGCCTACCCCGCCGCGCGGACCGGTGTTGTTCGGTACGAGACCGGCAGTTATGAGCCACCCGGTGGTGTCCGAGCTGTCACAGGCCGGACAGGTGACGCCCGCTGACCGCCCTCTCCCCCCCCCCCCCCCCCGGGGTGGGTGTGGGAGACCGGTGCGCAGTATTGACATTGTCCAGTCGATAGTCGATTGTGTGGCCCAGTCCGCAGAGTGCAGCGATGGACGGAGCGCGAGCCGCAGCTCCCGCGGGTGAGGTCACAGATTATTGGATCGGCACTGATGACACCGCTTAGGTCATCGAGGAACTTGACAGAGGGCACAAACAACACATGAAATTGTGATGTAATAGCAAAATCGATAAAACCAGAAAATTCCTTGTGCTGAAATGCTTAAGCACAAAGCTCTTGAATAAAATACGCATGCTTCAAGGGTGTTTGAACCACGGACGTATAAATAAACTGGACCCGCAACCACCTCCATTCAGGTGAACCCGACAAGGCGCCATTTTACGTTGCCAAAAAACCGTGCTCTGGAAGGTCATCGAGCCAATACAATTAGAATTGCGTCCAAACGGATGGTCGGAACGAGATGCTGGTGGTACCGTTCAACGGGTAATTCCTTGAGGCAGGTGATGATGCATGTCGCAGGTCACCCGGTGTCACATGGCGCGTGCCACGTGCCGACAAACTTACAAAGGGCAAAAACCTTTAAGCGACGCTTCAAATCAAACGAAAGGCGGCACAGGTGCCAAACTCACAGGTCACATGTCCCAGTGTTCGACCACTAACATATGGTATGCTCGGCATCAGGGGGTGCGGAATGCACGCGCTAGTGGCGAAAAACATGTTTTGAGGAGGCATCCTCCGATTCCGGAAAACCTTGACCTAGGCACACCAAGTTTGGCACACTGACACTACTGGACACGCGCTTTAAGGTGCTGTACAAATAGGCGTGCTGGGGTACACGGTGCACGTGCTGTGCACGTGCAAACCTTTTGATGTTGCACTCCAGGTGTCACATATGCGGGTAGGGCGGGTAGCGCTGGCAAGCTCAAAGTGCCAAATTTACATAGGCCACCCAGAATGCATTCCAGCATAGTTATTGAGCATATCCATCTCCTGGTGGCCCCCAAAGGTGCGCTCTGCACGTGCAAAAAATTATCCGCGCCGGGCGGTGGGGATGCTTGGACAATGGACACCCTATGTGGATTTACGTAAATATCTCGAAAACGGCGTTGTGTAGCTATATGGAAAAGGCTATGTTAAAATGCCAAAATCAAAGGGGGGCACGGTGCCCCGGTGCCCCCCTCGTTCCGCCGCCTATGATTTCAATATCCCTTGCTTGCTCAATGCTCATTGCTCAGCTCATATTGTAAGAGCACTGCGGCACAGCATAGATGCAGGCGCTTTGCTACTGCCATCTATGGGTGAAAGATGAAGATAATAGTTATTGCGGTACAGTACCTATTATTGCAGGCGCAAACAACGTACGAGTAGATAACGAAGATGCCTATGCTACGCTGGCCGGCGATTGAGGCGTAAATTTGCGTTGCTGGGTAGCAAAAAGTTTATGAGCCCGAGTTTGACAAAATAAATGATTTGGCGTGCATGTGGTGGTCTGAGGTCGCAAAATCAACAGAACCCTAGGTCAGTGATATTGAAATTTCGAGGTAGAGGTAGGTACTCTACGTATATACATACTGTTGATCGTATCAATTGCTGCACGTTTTAAACCGATTGTTCAGTCTGTGTAGCTATGACGGGCACTATAGCTTTTCCTAAGGTAAGGTCACTTGGACGTAACCTGATGACCTAACCTTGAGTGACCTAAGTCTGAAAGTTACGCAGCATGTGTGAAAAAGATTATGAAAAGGTGTGCCAAAAACGGCGGCGCTACACATCGCCGTTTTCGAGATATTTACGTAAATCCACATAGGGTGTCCAAGCATCCCCACCGTCCGGCGCGGATAATTTTTTGCACGTGCAGAGCGTACCTTTAGGGGCCACCAGGAGATGGATATGTTCAATAACTATGCTGGAATGCATTCTGGGTGGCCTATGTAAATTTGGCACTTTGAGCTTGCCAGCGCTACCCGCCCTACCCGCATATGTGACACCTGGAGTGCAACATCAAAAGGTTTGCACGTGCACAGCACGTGCACCGTGTACCCCAGCACGCCTATTTGTACAGCACCTTAAAGCGCGTGTCCAGTAGTGTCAGTGTGCCAAACTTGGTGTGCCTAGGTCAAGGTTTTCCGGAATCGGAGGATGCCTCCTCAAAACATGTTTTTCGCCACTAGCGCGTGCATTCCGCACCCCCTGATGCCGAGCATACCATATGTTAGTGGTCGAACACTGGGACATGTGACCTGTGAGTTTGGCACCTGTGCCGCCCTTCGTTTGATTTGAAGCGTCGCTTAAAGGTTTTTGCCCTTTGTATGTTTGTCGGCACGTGGCACGCGCCATGTGACACCGGGTGACCTGCGACATGCATCATCACCTGCCTCAAGGAATTACCCGTTGAACGGTACCACCAGCATCTCGATCCGACCATCCGTTTGGACGCAATTCTAATTGTATTGGCTCGATGACCTTCCAGAGCACGGTTTTTTGGCAACGTAAAATGGCGCCTTGTCGGCTTCACTATCTTCCATAGGAGGTCCATTGGGATTGTCAGTCCAGTTTATTTACACGTCCGTGGTTTGAACTTCTTTTCTGACATTTCAGCAGCCTTGAACTTTTCTGCTAGCAGTAACGGACATCTGTCAAGCCCTGCTATGTACCTTTTTAAGTAAGCTTAAAGCGATTTATATATCTCTTATCATTAAATTTACGTGAAGATATACCGAGAAAAAAACATGTCAAAGTCATCATCATTTTACTCCATAACACTCATACCGCTTCACCTATTGCGATTCACAATAACGAAACATTCCCCATGCCTAATCCTAGTGTATCCCGGCTTTATCACTGGAATAGATAGTTGGACTTTGACTCATTCAGCCATCGGCTTACCCACATTTCCATCGATCACATCACGCGATCTCCAAGATGCAAATGGCTTAACGGTGTTCTGCTTATACTGTATAAATGTTAAACAGGGATCATCAACTGCCTTAGGCATGTAAACATACAAAGTTGCAACATCTGCAATCTGCATTTCTGAGCTGTTCCAGAGAACAACGTAGTATGTCGTTACCATACAGTCGATCTAATTTACATGAGCTACGTTTAAACTAGACTTCAGGCTACGATATAGTGCGCACGGTTTGTATTTTCAGAAGTTCAAGTGACATGAGATTCGGGGGTCTTGGGACGGCCTTTTCAAAGATTTCAGAGACCCAGTGAAACATTTTTCGCAGTTAGCGAAGCATTCAACTGCTCATTGATGCCGTAAATACAACTAGCCTGTCACACTTGCAGGTACTGGACTGATCAGTCGAGCCCTGCCCGACAGTCGCCAGGCGAGTGCTCGCCGAAGGCACTCATTACGGCACTCGCCATCGGCACTCATTCTGCGTACGCACTCCGCGAGGGCGTGACTGAGCGGCTGACCGCGCTGTCTGTTACCCATATCGTCACTATGACAACACAGTCCGCAGTGGTCACCGGACCGGTGCCGAGACCAGCTGCGGCGCTGAGCCATCGGACTGCAAAAGAACCGCTTGATGACAGGACCTGACGTTAGGACTACTGGACTGTAGATTGGCTGGACTTGGTGAAGTAACGAGCGAGACAGTGATGAGGGTGTAATAATTTGGCATGTCAACTGAAAAGTGTTCGCAATGTATGAGTGACAAGATACGAAGCGCTCCTAATAACCACTCGGTGATTCTGCTTCAGGAAATATTGCTGTGAGGTGCTGCCAGTACACACATGGAAAAGCATAGCTCTGATATCTCGCAGAGTTGCGCCTAAGCCTCTCCTCGTTAGCATCAGTTTAGCATATGACTAGCATCATTTCCATTCGTTTTCAACGGCTACCGCTGCAGCAGTTTGATCCTACCAACTCTGCACCCCGCGCCACAGTCCCGGTACAGGCCCGCACACAGTATTGATGCCGGTCCCTCGACTACGGCCGGCGGCACGGCGGGCCGTACTGACCGACTGCAGGGCGGCCTTGGCATCACCAATCGATGGACGGCCGCGCACGGCCTGTGCACAGCAGTACTGCACCGCCCCCGAGAGTGCCCGATCGGGGGAGGGGTCGACAGACGCGCGGAGGGGAAGGGAGTTGAGCAAGGCGAGGTGGATGGCTTTTATCTAGCGAAGCTCCATAAAAGAGTGAAATATAAAGAATGAGAGTTTAATGTGCATCGCATCTTCTCACGACCTCAGGACGGCTCCACTCTGATGCCTAGGTTTTGTGACGCAATCTGGGCCTATTCGACGACTTAGGCTTCGCGTCAGGTTCTCAGTAATCTCACTGCCGCGGCACGCATTCCTTAGTGCCCCAGCTCTGGGTCACCCTGCCAAGGTCACTCGGAGCCTCAACGGCGACAGCGGGCCATCGAAAGGACCGACCGGCGGGGCGCGTCGTCGCGGTGGTCGATAAACGTTCCACCCATCGACCTGTCCGTCCTTTTACGAGCAGTACTGGAGCCGTGTGCGACCCGTGCGCAGCGAGCGGACTGCAGCCGTGCGTCTCAGTGGGGGCGGACACACCTGGTTAGGTCGGCGCACGCTAATTCAGCCGAGGAGCCCCTGGTCAGCGCCGTGGCTGGCAGAGTTCGATCGCAACCGTTCTGCGACGCCGCCCCATGGCTCGAATGGCTCCGGCTCGGGACGATCGACGCTCAGCAGGGCTAAATTTGGCCGCCCATTCGGCCATCGAACGGCTGCTAATTACAATAAAATCCGCCAATCAGGAGCCCATGCAAACAGATAGCAATCGTATTAATCATCAAACGTAGCAGCTGGATAAGTCGATTGGTGGAAAGCGCATTTTCCTCCCACTGAGGGTATGCTTGCATACAAACTTCACCCAATGAAAGTAGCGATTCGTATGGGGGTATTCACGGTTTTCCGAGTGCCCGCCCGCACTGCACTAGGCTGAATCCTGCCACAGGCCACATGTATGTACGAGCGCTACAATGATAGCAATAGACGACTTCCCTCTTTCAGGGAGGGTCATTTTAACTAACTTACTATGGCGACATGACAACTACCCGAATCGGCCGAATGGCGCTATAACGCCTCTGAAAGACGGGATTATTCCTCCCGAAGGCGGAATGCCCCATTAGTTTTGCGACACGCAACAATGTATAAAGGCCTGGCTACACTATGCGTTTTCTGCGTGCGTTTTTGCAGGTTTGCGTGTTTTGCGTAATATCGTTCTAGGAAAAAAGTTATAAACTATATAATTTTTACTTTGGTTACATACAAAAACTAATATAACTCTTATGTAACTAAAATTTAAGGTAAAAAACATCACAAAAACGTAATATCCTTCTTTTTTCTAGAACGATATCACGCAAAACACGCAAACACGCAAAAAACGCACGAAGAAAACGCATAGTGTAGCCAGGCCTTAACCCGCGCGGGCTGGGGTCTCCAGCCGAACGCGCGGGGCTGGGGGGGGGGGTAAATTTTACCCCCCCTGTTATCTCCCGAACTAATGGTCCGATTTGGAAAATTCAAACGCCAATCGAAAGCTCTCATCACGAACTACTAAAAACATGTACTTAATTTAAAGTTTGAGGTCAAGGTCAAGGTCAGGTCAAGGGTACAAATTGCAAGTTTCTACAGTATCGGCCTTGCACCGTAGTTGCCGAAGAATGGAGTCATGGACTGAGACTGATCGCCCAAAACGTGTTCTTAGGCTACCAAGACAATAGTCGTTGCATACAATATCATTCAGAGGTCAAGGTCAAGGTCAGGTCAGGTCAGGTCAGGTCACCAAAAAACAAAATATAGAAAAGGGCATGTGCGACACATGTTTTATGGGTCATTTTACTCATAGAATTCAATAGGCACACTCAATAAGTGATATGGACTACCTCTGGATGAATTTCAGGTCGAGGTCAGGTCAAGGTCAGGTCAAGTGAGGTCAAATTTTGAAATTGGTTGTTAAGGCCTAAAAAGTTGTCTATCTGATGCAGTTTTTCACGGCGAATCGAATGGTGCTATTTTTGTTTCCGTACGAGGTCTAGAACTTCCAAAAAATTCATTTTTCAAAAAAATTGTGTGTCGTGACGTCATAAAATTTTGAATAACTCCCACATTTTTGAACCGATTCTTCTAAAATTTGGCATGTAGGTGCACATAGACCACTTCTCTGACATATATTCCGGTTTTTTGATAGACTCAAAATTTTGGATTTTATAATGATTTTCCCAAAAAAGTCAGTTTTTTGAAAAAAAATTTAGGCCAAAATCCAAAATTTTCAAAAAACCGAGATAGCCATTTGATAGACAAAGTAAAATTACGTATGACCTTTTTTGTTACGTCTTGATTCCTTTAAAAATGAAGATGTTAGCGGCGTTTGAACTTTTGCCGTTTTTGAGGCGAAAATGGCGAACATGACGTCACTAAAACGTCATTTTCTCAAAAAATTTCCGACAGATTTCGCTCAAATTTTCAGAGAACGTGTCAAATTGATGTAAGAAAAGGTACTGAAAGTTTGGCGGCGCTGCGCGCCGCCGTTTTTGAGATATCGCAAAAATTCGCGAGGGGGGGTAAAATTTACCCCCCCCCCAGCCACGCGCGGGTTAAGGCTCAGCGAAGAATGCATTATGCCTCCAATGACGATTGACGACAAGGCGCTTTTAGGAGAGCGAATGCAAAATCAACGCTTGAAGTGATATTCCCACTTTTGGCATGTGTTTTGTTTTTGCTGTTACTCATTTAAACCTAGCGTTGCGCTTTGCGTCCTATAAATGTATCAGATCGCGCCTCTGCCTTGTGTTTTTCGTCTTCCTGATTTTAGCTTAGCTGATACAAGTTATAGCGCATCAATTATAGTGTGACGCTAATGAAAGATTGTGATTTTCCAATAAGTCACGATAGTCAGCACTAAGTCTGCTGGTCCTTGATCATAAAATCTACTCAGAATTGGATCAATTTTGAAGTATTTAATAACTTGACAGTCTTGTACACACCCACACACGCGTGTGCTTCGCGTCCTTTCTTCTTTTTTTTTTTCCAGCCTAGTGGAGGGTGGTCCGTTCAAAACAACCCTCCTTCCACCCCCGCCCCACTCTCCGCCCCACCACACTTCCGCTTCAATGAAGTGCAGTTTCCCAGTTGTTGCTTGTTGATGTGTACCTCAAAGAGTTGCTGAATATCGCGGCAAACACGTTTATTATTTACCAACATATGGATCCGCACGCGGTTGCAATCCCCACGGGACAGGAGCTGAGGAGGGATGGTGGGGTGGGCCAAACCTTAGCGCATCATAAGACCGTCCGCTCACAGGATAACACGCATAACAAGCATGCCCGCATAACACGCATAACGCAAGGATAACAAGCATGCCCGGCCGCAAATTTACCAACTGTATACACGTCTTCGGAGACCGAGCCGTGACGTCATGCCAATGGGCGGAGTGAAAGGCTGTAGCGGCGCTTGGCAGGTGACGTCAAGTGCAGGGGCGGAGCGGAAGACTCGCGGATCGTGGAGCTTACCTACTCGATGAGAAATCGTAATGTTGTGTTGAATATTTACAACTAGCTAAAACCCCTGATCTTGTTTGGGAAATAGTTCATCCGAAAGACCAAGTTATACTTACGATAGCATAATTGGTAAACACAGTTGCCTGCAAAGTTTGAATGTCAATCAGACCGACCGTCCACCAATCGCCTGTGGCCAAGTGGCTATGATCCTGGCACATCACCTAGAGGAGCCGAGTTCAATTCTCGGGGCGGCGAGTTTTTCCCATTTCCAACGTCTAATTGAACGGTTTTACGTAAGCTATAAGTAATATAAAGCAAACCCCTCTTATTGACGAACGCGGTTGGCGGCTCACACGCATGTTGCAGGTCAGAGTGGGTGGTATGAAACGACGCGTCTCGACCGTCTCCGTGTTGTTTGCTAGGTGTGCGCGCTGTCAGTGCACGGGTTTTGTGCATTTCGCCGAAAATCATTCTGGATTCTAATGAAATCGGACGTCTAAATAGGCCGACTCGGCGGCGCTCTGAACGGCAGACGGCTTAAAAGATCAACTTGAAACTTATACGCCCGTCTAGCGGCATCGATTTTGGCGAAGCACTTTTCGGATCTCTAACTATGCTCCAAAATGCCGAAGATCCGAAAAGTGCCTCGCCAAAATCGATGCCGCTAGACGGGCGTATAAGTTTCAAGTTGATCTTTTAAGCCGTCTGCCGTTCAGAGCGCCGCCGAGTCGGCCTATTTAGACGTCCGATTTCATTAGAATCCAGAATGATTTTCGGCGAAATGCACAAAACCCGTGCACTGACAGCGCGCACACCTAGCAAACAACACGGAGACGGTCGAGACGCGTCGTTTCATACCACCCACTCTGACCTGCAACATGCGTGTGAGCCGCCAACCGCGTTCGTCAATAAGAGGGGTTTGCTTTATATTACTTATAGGCTTACGTAAAACCGTTCAATTAGACGTCGGAGCTCATGAGAAAAACTCGCAGCCCCAAGAATCGAACTCGGCTCCTCTAAGTGATATCCGAGGATCATAGCCACTTGGCCACAGGCACTTGATGCACGATCGGTCTGATTGACATTCAAACTTTGCAGGCAACTGTGTTTACCAATTATGCTATCGTAAGTATCCTCATCCATGATACTCGTCGCATCACATCAATCAAACAATCAAAATCAATCACGCTGCAACCATCTATACCAATACGGCCTTGGCAACGATTGTTTACAAACAAAATCGCGCGCTCGCCGCACTGCGCCGCCCGCCGCGCTGTGAAAACAGCTGGCTAACCAACTTCACTCCGCCCCTTCTCTGACGTCATGGCCGACGTCACGCCAGCGGCTGGTGCAATATGATTGGCGCTCCGAACTCCGAAGGCGTGTATACAGTTTGTAAATTCGCTGCCCGGCCCGGGCATGCTGTGCCGCCGAGCCGCCGTGTGTTGCGGCACAGCACAGCCTACGCTCCCAGCATGACGACGCGCTAGGACAGAGGGACCGTACGAAAGGAGTCGGAGTGAGAGAGAGGGAAGCATTATGGCGAAACAGACAATTACATTATTGGATAATATATATTATGATTCTTTTGGCTTTGAACTTAAGCGTGTGATTATGGAATGTGCTGTGGAGCTTCGCGAGTTATGTGAGCGAACATATTACATCTCCGTAATGAGGCTAAGCCAGATAACACGAGTTACAAGTAATCCAACCTTGATCCCATTGTTAACATTCTTGATCCGATCATTGAGAACATGCCTTCACCAGACTCTTCTTAACTAATTTACAGCAATTCACACATATCATTGTCATTGGTTTTACTAGATGTCTGCATTCAAAAAAGTTTTTCGAGTTATTTACAACACAGCAGAGGGGGCCGCCTCAGAGTAAATGACAATTCCACTTGTTGGCTTACTACATGATCATTGAATAATTCAGTCACAATGAAAAGTGTCTGTGCTTTGTTACATAGAACTGGCTTTGCTAAAATGACTGAGAGATGATGAGGAAGGCAAAGATATAAGTGTCATACCATGCGAAAGGAAAAATAAAGACAACTGTAGCATACCTATAGTGTTAACATAACATAACATAACATATATTACAATGTAACAACAGGCTACAGGAGCCCAACAAGGTTACAAGGATGAAATACACAGTGATGTACACATTCATGCACACTGAACAAGATTTACATGACAATGAATGCAATGAGTGTATCCTAACAACGAAACCTATCAGAGTTGTCTACGTCTTCAATGGTGTCAAAGACCGCACCACGCTCCGTAAAATACAAATCCACGTTATGTTTGAATTTGTTAAGGGAGGAACTATCAATAACCCAAGGAGGTAAGCTATTCCACATATCAATGACGCGGTTAGTAAAAAAGGATTGCCTTAAACGCGTTTTTGAAAATTTCTTTACCAATTTACATCCATGTCCTCTTGTAGAGTTCGAACTTATCGTGAATAAGCTCTTAAAATCTAGCTTATCAATACCTCTATAAATTTTGAACAATTCAATCAAATCACCTCTCACTCTCCGGTAATGGAGTGAAAACATATTTAACGAGACAAGCCTTTCTCTGTAAGTCATCCCGCGAAAACCATGCACCATCCTAGTGGCCTTCCTCTGCACACGCTCTAGAGACTTGGCGTCTTTTTTAAAGGGCGAGTACCATGCCTGTGCACAATACTCTAAATGTGGACGAACAAGAGAACAATAAAGTTTTTCATAACGTCTTTACTTTTATAATTAACGTTTCTATATATTACTCCCAACATTTTCAGAGACTTTTTACGGGCTTCTTGACATTGATGACTGAATTTTAGATCATTTGTGATTAAAACACCTAAATCTCTTTCTTCAAAAACATTTTGCAGTTGACTGCCGTTTAAATAATATCGATCATTTTCATTTACCCCAACGCTAAGAACTTTGCATTTCTCTACGTTAAATTCCATCTGCCATTTTCTGCTCCAATTGAAAAGAATGTTTAAATCTGATTGTAATGTTTTCATGTCCTCGTCTGATGTAATTGCTTTTGCCAGCTTAATGTCATCAGCAAATTTCCAAAGCCTACTGCTTAAATTATTATCCAGAGAGTTTACAAAAATAATAAAGAGCAATGGGGCTAGAACCGTACCTTGTGGTACACCACTCTTAACCTCCGCCCACTCAGACTGTTGTCCATTCAAAACAACTCGCTGCTTACGTCCTACCAGCCAGGTCTCTATCCATCTAAGGAGGAAACCGTCTAAGCCATGACACTGTAATGAAACTAATAATCTTTGATGTGGAACCTTGTCGAAAGCTTTACAAAAATCTAAATACACTACTGCTACCTTCTGTCCCCTGTCTAATAGCTCTGTTACATACTCGAGAAAGTCTAGCAAATTTGTCAGACACGATCGTCCAGCTCTGAATCCATGTTGAGAAGGCAATAAAAGTTCATTTTGCTCTAAGTGATTCAGTATATTACATTTTATTATTTTCTCGAGTATTTTACAAGCGATAGAAGTTAAGCTAACAGGCCTATAATTTTCAGCCTTAGTTTTACTACCCCCCTTAAAGATTGGTACCACGTACGCATGCTTCCAGTCTTCAGGTATAATACCTGTTTCAAATGAGTGTTTGAATATTATATAAAGAGGCACGGAAAGCTCTTTTGCAGCTTCCTTTAGTATTCTTGCTGAAATAGCATCGGGACCACAAGCCTTATTTGCTTTAAGGCTTTCGAGATGTTTCAAGATGTCGGTTTGAACTAAATCGATAGTTGTAAGTTTGCTGAACAGTCTGGCATCATTTCTACTTATTGGCATATTTGCTAGACACTCATCAGTAAAAACACTTGAAAACTGCTCATTAAATGTCCTAGCTTTGAGCTTATCTTCATGATAAACTTGCCCATCTTTTTCTATTAACCCGATTCTTGGATCATGCATGTTAAATTTATAAAAACCGAAAAACCGCTTGAGATCACCTCCACATTCATTTGCCAATCTAATCTCAGCTGCTCGTTTGGCCTCTCGAATTATCTTTTTGAGTCTCGATCTGGCTTTGATATAATACGATTTATTGTCAGCCGATGGAGCTATGGTTCATGTTAAGTCGCTCACAGCTACAAAAAAAGAAACATTTGACATAAAGCTAAATAAATTACTCAGGACCACTATTCCGTTTTTGTATCAGCTCCGCGGCGAACAAACAATAATCAGCCCTATCGCGAACCTGTCCACAGTGAGAATCGGACACGCCCCAGCCAATATGGCGTGGATTGACCGACCTTGTGCGGTGTGCTGTGTAACGATTCACCGAACGGTCCGGTAACCATGGCTCTGGGTGGGTAACAACTAACAGAGCCGAAGCCGGCCATGGTCGATCGCAGAGGTACCACGGCCGAGGTCAAACGCGCCCCAAACTGACCGCGCTGACCGCGGGGGAGTGGTGGGAAAATGGCGCTTCAAGGTCCCTGTTTCACGGCAGGACGCTACCTGACGCTACCCGTATCGAGGTATTGGGTTTCTATGAAAAAAAATCAGCAAACTCGGTGCTCTAGTACCTATTGAGTGATGTCATTAATATAGTAGTTAAAGTTGACGCTATTTGAGAGCTAGTGAAAAGCCGTGGTTGGGCCCAAGTCGCATGACATCATACAGCTATGACAGTATGACGTCAGCTCCCGCAATACCGTAACGTTGTCGTAATGCCAGGTAGCGTTATGCGCTGAAACAGGGCCGAGGAGAATCCACTGTGTTTTTCTTTGACAAATGTTGGTGTCCGTTCCTGATGATAGCTTTTAGTCAGATCGTTGGGCCTTGTTACGTACTCTGTTCACTCCATTTTTGGCGGGCTATAAGCGGCCTCAGTTTCTTGCAGGGGCTCGAGAGTTACCAGTTCATTTTGATGGGACCAACGGCATTTGATTCACCCAACGACCCAATCGTGTAAATGCCGTAAATAGGAGTTCACAGCGCTGGGTGAGGTTATGCTACATGAAACGGGAAAATGCAAGCGTTTCTTTTCGATAACTACCACTCACTCACAGTACAGTGAGGGTGTGCTTTATCCATGACCCTCCCTCTCCATTTATGATAGCAAAGACTCTATGGAGGGCGTCAGTCTTCCTCTTTTTGCGCATGCCATCTGTGGTGCGGCGAGGTGTAAAAAATATATTCCTGACATCGATCGATCGATTGGCGCCTGTCGATAATGCCGTGAGCATTGTTTTGTCGAAGGAAAGCTGACAAAAGAATCAGACATGCAAACAGATGCGCCAGTCCAGCACATACAGAATCAGAGAGGTGAATAACCACGCATTGCCATCAAGGGACACCATCAGGAATTCAGTGAGTTTTAATGCAGTAAACAACGAGCGAGCAGTATCTGCAATGTAAGAATTGGTGGACCATTATTGTAGGTATGTGAATTTGAAAAAAAGAAAAAAGAACAATGGTGATAGGTATTCAGCATTTATGTAAAGTACATTACACATATTTTCATACGATGGTTGATTTTCATATGACGCGTTATAGTGTCTGAATTCAAACAAAACCCCGTTGTATCCAAAGGTCAGGGTTATGAAGGGTAGTTTTGAGCGCAGTAAGCCTTCCGTTGCCTGCCTCATTGCAAACATCTCATTAATAATGTTCAGCAGAATGGGCGTACACAATGTCCTATTGCCTTTCTGTGTGCAATCTATGCACTTGGCGGTCGATCGAGCGGTAGTATCGCCCACCGGTTCCTGGAAATGTTTGCCGTACCCCTCCCCTAACCTCCCCATCCCCACTGGCCATACGACACTGTCTGGGCAGCAGTGGTAGCGGGCGCGACCTTCCGCGAATGACCTGGCCACGCAGCCCGACTGTATTTCACAGACACCGGCGCAGATCATAAGCAGAAATGGCGCAGCTATCGACGGACTTTAGCTGACGTTCCGTGTCGACATTGTCCACGAGGACTCATTTCATTCATTCATCAGTGTGTCATGTGGACTGAGTGATATTTTCCCGATATTCTATTAGAAAATGAGCAGAGCACAAAACTTGAAACGATAACGGACTAGACAGCACAGTCAGACACACACGGGCCCGTAGCACCGTCTCAATCATCGCCATCAGTGCTGCATCTGGCCTGAAGCACCACCCCCCAAATGTGTCATAACTATTCTGTCATAACTGTTCTGTCGTAACTGTTCTACACCTTCTGTGGGGACCTACCTCGCAGTTGAGATTCTTCTCTCTGCTGTTCATCGGCCGGCATCTCACCAGCACCTTGACGCTCTCCGCCATGGCGGGGAGCTGGAACAGAGCAGTTGCACTATGTGAGACCATGTCCTCACTTAGAGGGATGGACGTTGAATGATATGAAAATGGTAACAACTAAATAGAGGGCGCTTTTCTCGAGCTAAGAAATGTAACAATCTTCCTAGGATATGTTCACCAATAAGATTGCTGTTACATTGAACCCATATGCGATACAACGGATAGTACGGATAAGCCTTCAGCTACATATCAAATCTGATGCCTTTCGATATGCCGCATCTTCAACAGGTTCAATAAACGAATCATGCAGAACAAAAGAATTAATAGGCTTTAAAATTGTTTTTCAACGCCGGCATCGATTATGGAAAGAGCGAACAAACCCTAGTAATTCCCTAAAATCATCTTAGACCAATTAAAAAGCAGTAACATTTCAATAAATAAAAAATCGAGCTTCACGACAAAAATTGCACCAATGAGAAGGAAAGAGAAACGCGGTTAAAATAAAATTTGTATACGAATTGGATGCATAAGCTGGCATTCAGATCTCCGACAAAACTTACCTCAGCAACACTATTTCTTGTCTAAGTTACGTCCAACGCGGCCATGGTATAAATTTCCAGAAACACAACAGAGGAGACGACGGACGCACGACCTTCACATGACGATGGTCTGGGTTTCTTCGGTGTAAAGGTGTCTCTGAAAGAAAGGCAAAACAGTTATTCAGTGCGCCACCCAAAGCTGGCCTCACCCAAACAAAAAGTATGTATATCATGCGATGCGTCTAAGCATGACGAACACGATGGTGCCAAAATCGTGGCTTTGAGACGTCCATTTCTAGCAAAGTTGTTTACCAAAACCAAACTTGTACTTAACTAATTGCACTTAACCCGACCTCATAGGTCACCGGTGGACCTGAGACATTAACATTGGGTAGATACCTTATCGGGTACCAGTCGCTGCGTCTCGTAATGGCGCAAACGCTCGTTTTTCCGCGAGACTCTAGCTCAATTAGGGGCGTAACGGCGAGGGAGATGGGTCTACCCCGTCTAGGTATATGTGGCAAAAAAAGATAGGTCTGGCCACCATTAACCCGCGCACCGACGGGGCCCGGGCCAACTTTACGCAGACACCTACGCTCTAAGATCTCGAAAACGAAGCAAGTTAGTCACAATTGGTAAACGACAATGGATACAGGTGACAATGGGCATGGACTACAATGATGATTGAGGTCTTTTCAGGTCAGGTTAAAAGTAGCGTCACAGAGGAGGTCAAAATATTCAAAACTGCGGCATAAGGGTTCAACAATTTTTTGGAATTACCCTTAGCGAAAGTGAGCAAAATTAGCAATACGAGGAGATTGGAGCATGGAGATGGGGATTCATTCGTCCATCCACATCGACATGTGTACGTGTTAACCTCGAAAGGTGAAGGTCAAACGTTGACCTCAGGTCAAGTTAACTCAAGGTCAAGTAGTATGTCATTCGATCCGTCTTGGCAAGCTGAGCAGTGAGCACAATCAGGCTGGCTCTACCTCTTGCCTGTGAGAAGTTATTAGAAAAACGTTTTAGTGGCTCTTATTGACGTCACATGACCTTAAGGCTTGGCTACGCTATGCGTTTTTGCGGGTTTGCGTGTTTTGGGTAATATTTTTCTATAAAAAGAACGATATTACGTTTTTGTGATGCTTTTACCTTAAATTTTAGTTTATGTAAAAGTTATATCAACTTTTGTATATAACTAATGTAAAAGTCATATTATTTATAACTTTTTCTAGAACGATATTACGTAAAAAGCGCAAACCCGCAAAAAAAAACGCACGTAGAAAACGCAGTGTAGCCAGCCAGGCCTTGACAATTGTCCATTAGCAAACGGAACATCAAGGTTAGCCCTGAATTATTTCATTTATGGTAGAATTGGCCATTACGCTCTGTCATTAATTGTGACTTACACTGTGACGGAGTTGCTTGATTTGAGTTTGTGTCATTTAAAGTGACCAGGTGACCTGACCTGAGGAGTTAAGAGGCCATTATTCGTAATATCATATGCACATTGTGTGAGACCGCTTCGGATATAGCCACGCCAAATTTTGCCTTCACGCTCCACAGTTTTTTTTTCTCAATTGGCAACAATCTCAGGGGGCGGATATCCATCCCCGTCGGTCCGCGGGTTAATATTCAGGCCTAGCCGGAGCCAGCGCGCGGCGGTAGCTTCCATTGTTATCCATGAATCCTGACCGGCCATGACCAAACCTACACCAGCTCCGGATTTACCTGACGATCAGTAGACCGCGCTATATCGTGTCGAAGGTCCGTCCTCGTCCGGTATTCACCACCACTCGTCACCGATCCACCACTACCGACACCGCCACGTCACCGGCGCACCGCACCGCCGTCGGCACCCGCACGTGCGTCGGCGTCGACGGTTGACGCGCTACTGTTGTCACATGGCGCCGAACGACAACAGACGGTTGCCATGGACGGTGCTGCGGTCTGGAGGTGGCCACACGAACTAGCAAGGTCGGCTCGACGGAAGCCGACTGACTCATTCTTTATCGGCGAGTGAACAAAATGCGCCTTCGCTAATGCATGCACTTAACGGTCTACGCCGTAGAGTAGGTACGTATGTACCTACTCGTATATGCAACGCAAACTAATTTGTCTGCGTATGATTTTCGACGCTGTTGCGAGCAGCATAAATAATACCATATTAAGTTTTTAGGAATCTTTAACCCGCGCGGGGCTGGGGGGTAAATTTTACCCCCCCTCACGAATATTTGCGATATCTCAAAAACAGCGGCGCGCAGCGCCGCCAAACTTTCAGTACCTTTTCTTACATCAATTTGACACGTTCCCTGAAAATTTGAGCGAAATCCGTCGGAAAATTTTTGAGAAATTGACGTTTTAGTGACGTCATGTTCGCCATTTTCGCCTCAAAAACGGCAAAAGTTCAAACGCCGCTAACATCTTCATTTTTAAAGGAATCAAGACGTAACAAAAAAGGTTATACGTAATTTTACTTTGTCTATCAAATGGCTATCTCGGTTTTTTGAAAATTTTGGATTTTGGCCCAAATTTTTTTCAAAAAACTGACTTTTTTGGGAAAATCATTATAAAATCCAAAATTTTGAGTCTATCGAAAAAACCGGAATATATGTCAGAGAAGTGGTCTATGTGCACCTACATACCAAATTTTAGAAGAATCGGTTCAAAAATGTGGGAGTTATTCAAAATTTTATGACGTCACGACACACATTTTTTTTGAAAAATGACTTTTTTGGAAGTTCTAGACCTCGTACGGAAACAAAAATAGCACCATTCGATTCGCCGTGAAAAACTACATCAGATAGACACCTTTTTAGGCCTTAACAACCAACTTCAAAATTTGACCTCACTTGACCTGACCTTGACCTGACCTCGACCTTAAATTCATCCAGAGGTGGTCCATATCACTTATTGAGTGTGCCTATTGAATTCTATGAGTAAAATGACCCATAAAACATGTGTCGCACATGCCCTTTTCTATATTTTGTTTTTTGGTGACCTGACCTGATCTGACCTGACCTTGACCTTGACCTCTGAATGATATTGTATGCAACGAATATTGTCTTGGTAGCCTAAGAACACGTTTTGGGCGATCAGTCTCAGTCCATGACTCCATTCTTCGGCAACTACGGTGCAAGGCCGATACTGTAGAAACTTGCAATTTGTACCCTTGACCTGACCTTGACCTTGACCTCAAACTTTAAATTAAGTACATGTTTATAGTAGTTCGTGATGAGAGCTTTCGATTGGCGTTTGAATTTTCCAAATCGGACCATTAGTTCGGGAGATAACAGGGGGGGGGGTAAAATTTACCCCCCCCCCCCCAGCCCCGCGCGTTCGGCTGGAGACCCCAGCCCCGCGCGGGTTAATGTTGGCAAATCAGGCAAAACTAGAAGATT
Source organism: Amphibalanus amphitrite (assembly GCF_019059575.1). NCBI lineage: Eukaryota > Metazoa > Arthropoda > Thecostraca > Balanomorpha > Balanidae > Amphibalanus > Amphibalanus amphitrite. Next base: position 105,973 of record NW_024882486.1, on the reverse strand, counting down.
TGATCTAGTATATTATATTCCTGATAACAATCTGCTATTAAAAGCTATCTTATGAGTTTCGACCTTTCTCATGTCAACTTCATTCTTATCAGCCAGCTTATCAGCCGGTGGCTGACTCATTAGCCGGTAACCGGATCGATATTCAATTTTAACTGATCCTGAAAGGACCACCGAGGTGGGTGACAAATACGGACGCTAATCCCTGATGACGATAGTGAGCAGACGCCGCCAGCTGCCCCACCACGCGGCTCCTTCGCACCAGTCTCTGATCCCCCGCCGGAAGACCCCTCCATAGTGAAAGTCGGCGTCTGGGATTTCTGCCAGCGTCGGGCCGCCTAATCCCCTGGAGGGTATAGTCCATGGGTCCTCCTCCTGGTCAGGCGGTGTCACTCCGACCGGTATTCAACACATCTGCGCCGATTAGGGGAGGTTACGAAGGGCCGACACGTATAGGGTTAACGAGGGGGTAAGGAGGTAATGCGATAAGGTATCTGGCGATAAGAAAGCTGGACCCACCTCCTGCCTCAAGGTGTCATGCGAGCCCTTGGGGAGCAGAGGGCGGAGCCTAACAACCATTCACCAATCAGAAGCAGACACGAGCCGTTCCTCGGGCCAGATCCCCAAAGTGAAGATGGCCCGAGGCGATTTTGGGTCCGGAGTGGTGACGCAAAAGCGTCTCTCATTTCCGTCGGCGTGTCTGGTGTGGCGGAGCTCGTAAGCGGCGTCTCGAGTTACAAGCGTCGACAATGATCCAGAACTCTACTTGGCCCTCGCTTATCTCGTCGGGAGAGGAACGGACAGAGGCACCGGTTAGAACAGCAGACCCTGCTGATTCTGGAGATACGCCCAGCGACGTCGAGCACAGCCGTCGTCCTCTCGCACCTACCAAGAGAAGTAAGTATCCGTAATGCTTAATTTACCTATGCTCAAAATTTGCCCATGAAACTGTGATGTTTGGCTTCTCATGTTTGTGACGTCAGCTTATTTGGCTTCTTTTGTCTTGTGTAACTGTGCCAAGTGGACTCGTTTATCCGGCTCCGGACTCTTTAGTGCCCTGATCCGGCTATAATATATACATAGGTCTTATAATTAAAGCGTTTTAGCTAGTTAATGCTAGCTGCAAGCAAGTATACCTAATTATGTCATTCCGAGGATTCCAATTTTTTTTTTTTGCGTGGTTCCAGATTTTCTGGAGATGAGTTTCGATGAGTTTCTGGCGGACTGTGAGCTCCAGGAGACCAAGCGGCGCGCCGTGCCGGCGTTCGAGTCGCGTCCGGCCCACCTCACTGGGATCTCGCTCGACCCGCCGGGTCAGCGCCAGAGGAGGGTGGACCCGCTGCTGTTCATGGCCAGCCTCCAGAGCAGGCTGGACGAGCCGACGCCAGAGAACAAGGAGGTGCCGCTGCTCCGAAAGGTGCGCCTCCAGGAGTCCTACCGACTCGTCCGTCGCACGGAGGTAAGCGACCACACCGCTGAAAGCACTGAGCAATGTGCGATATGCGTGATATGCCTAATCGAGGCTGTTCTTATAAGAATTATCTGGAGCAATGCTTGAGTCAGGATCGCCAATGAGTTCAACTATTGAGTGTAACTTAAAAATAATCCACCATATTTAATGTTAATCAGGGTTTGAAATGCGAACGTGTTCTGTTGAAATCAGAGAGGCAGCTTGACAAGTGACAACGGTGGTTGTTCGTTTCGCAACAGGACATTCTGGAATGTATTTGTTGTACAAAAATATTCCTTTCAATGGGGTTATGGATGTGCAAACTAGAAAGAATGTCTGGCAACATTGAAAATCTTTTTCAGGAGCTTTGTGACTGGGTGAGACATTTTACTTACGCCGCGATTACCTATTCTAACCCTGAATTTTCGTGCTGTTTCAGCTGCAGTGGTGGCAGATGTCGAGCTGATCTGCCGGTACCTGGCGAAATAGTGCATCTCATCATGCTCAGCGCCAACCCGTCATTTTGTCATCACATTCTCATATGCATCTGGACTTAAAGTCATAGTGTCTTCTGCCGTCTTCATCATCGTATCAATCGCTATCACCACGGCGAGTGTTTCATGTTCATCATGATTCAATGTTCAGTCATATAGTGCTGATATTACGTAGTTATATTGCAGGGCCTCCTCTAAGGATTTTTCACTGGGTGGGCAAAATTTTTCGCCGCTCCCCTGCCCAAGGGCAGATCCAGTCACTTGTTTTGGGGTGCAACCATTTTCACCTGCGACTGGGGGGGGGGGGGGGGTTGCGGGTTAAGGCCTATGTCACTTTCACAGTCAACCAACTGTGCCATTTATAGTTTAACGTTTGTTGTGTGTGATATGGTATTTCGTGTGCATTTCACCTTATAGGTATGCCTATTGTTTACATTAGTGATATCAATAACGGAAAATCAGGATACCGATACCAAACCAAATGCCAACCAAAACCATGAAAAATACCGAAACCAAACCAACTTGGGAACATGAGGGAAATACCAACTTTTTACCGAATTCGTATCCTCTTATACATTAGCCGGATTCGTAATACCAACAAAATACCAACAACATTAGGATCAAAATACCAAATACCAAGTTGGTATCAGTTTGGTATCGGTATACCAAAAAGTTGGTGTCCGATTGACATCTCTAGTCTACATACATTTAAAATTTTAAGAAGACTGCAAAAGTGCAGAGTTAAACTTACTATGATCGCTCCTTGAACCAGAAATCGAATAGGTAGGTGAGGCTCGCTGCCTCTTTTTAGGAGGCATGGTCAGCTTACTCTTGACGCGTCCTCTTGATCTAAATACGGCTTTTATTGACCTTAATCTACTTGTAATACATCCTTGGCCTTGTAGCGCGCTACCCTGCTGGTCCATGCCGGTCTTTGAGGGTCCCACACTTACCTCTGAGGCCCCATGCTGGCCTGTAAAGGCCCATATTAGCCTCTGAGGGCCCCGCACTGGATTCTGAAGACCCGATGCCGGCCTTTAACCATCCCCTGTATTGGTGTTTTTCCAGCCGCGAACGTAGGTACTCGTATAGGGGGGGGGGGGCGTTGGACCTCCCTTGCCGTTTCGCCCCTGATCGAGCTAGAGCTTCGCGGAAAAAAAACAAGCGTGCTGCCCGTGACGAGAGGAAGCCGATGATACCCAATTTTAACCCTCGCCGGCACAGGCCATTGCGTCCTTCGGCGGCACGATCCCCCTTCCCTCGCGTTTGGCCCCTGATCAAGCTAGAGCTTCACGGAAAAAACGAGCGTGTTGCCCGTTACGAGAGGAAGCCGATGATACCCAATTTTAAGGTCCTAGGTTTGTTTGTTTGTTTGTTTGTTTATTCAGTATATTGCCAACGGGATAAGGCCTCCCACTAAAAGGCAAAGTCATCCGTATAAAACAATAAATACAAGTCGTAAACAGGATATTACACCACACGCATGATCACACTTTTCATCACCACGGACCTACTGTCATGAAAAAGGTCAACATGGGGACATCGAGCTATAAAATCATTGGCAAGTCGGGGCAGTCGGCAAAACATCCCGTTCTTGACTGAATTTACCCTGGCGACAGGTTCGAAGAAGCTGGCCCGGTAGCGAGTAGTTCTTGATGGCACACGAATGGAAAAACAACTTAAAAGGTACATGGAGTCACATCTGCTTTTAATAATACTATATAACAGAGTAATGTCATGCTGTAGCCTGCGAGATGTGAGTGATGGCAGCTTAAACAGCGCTAGCAGTCCGTCATATGAGAGGTCAGATGACATCCTTCTGTTCGCAGTGCGGTGAACAAGCCATAACAGGAACTTATGTTGTACACGCTCTATCCTGTCCAGATGTGTTTTTGCCGCGCCTGACCAGATCTGGGATCCAAATTCTGAGACAGAACGGACGTTAGCAAAGTATGCGGCCATGACGGCCCCTTCGTTCAACTGCCCATTCTTTCCATGACAAAACTGAAACGATTGCATGAGCACACCCAAAGCACGGCGAGCCTTAGAAACGATGAAATCGACGTGTGCGTTGAAGGACAGTTTGCTGTCTAAACTCTAAAAGCACACCAAGGTCGCGCATTGTGTCTACTTTTTCTAAAACTGTTCCATCGACGGTGTATACATATCGCACAGGGTTTCGTTTAAGCGTGACCGACATGGTTTTGCACTTTGATGCATTAAGAGACAGTTTCCATGTTTCGGCCCAATCTGAGATACGGTTCAGGTCATCCTGGAGAAGGATGCAGTCGTTGTGCGACCGCACATGTCTAGGTCATCGGGTGACCTTCCAGGTCAGGTCAATGACCCGAAAACCGGGAAAATCGGGACCTGTTAGAAAGTCGTAAAGTGTGGCTGTTATGTGGTTTTCCGGGGTGCTGATCACGAATATCGTGTTAGTTTTGATCAGAGATGTGATGTCTTTAAGCATTTAGACCAGGTCGGGTCAGGTCAGGTCAGGTCAACCGGTAGGGGTTGTGACGTGTATTCGTAATACGTGTCAACCGCCTCTGACAGCTTCGTAACATGTTATGAAGGCACCAAAACTACTTCGTAAATGTTCAACTGGTTGCTAAATTCGAATTCAGCTAAAAAACTAGCCTAGAACATGAAAAACTCGAAAAAGTGAGCCGAGGTCACCCGAGGTCACCAAAGGTCAGTGACGTGACCTGACCTTCAGGTGACCTTGACACCCACCCATATATACACTGTAAACCAAATCTACAAGTTGGCTCCTTGTTACAAGTTTGGTTCCAATTCGCATAGGCGTCACCTTGTCGATACCTTGTCGATTCACCAACCACAGGCTTGTTTGCCAACAAACTAACGGTTTGTCTACAAGTTTGGTTCCAATTCGCATAGGCGTCACCTTGTCGATACCTTGTCGATTCACCAACCCCAGGCTTGTTGGCCAACAAACTAACAGTTTGTCTACAAGTTTGGTTCCAATTCGCATAGGCGTCACCTTGTTGAGTACTAGTTTGGGCCTTGTGGACCTACCAACTTCTGGATAGGCATAGTCGTTTCCTTGTCGGTTCACCAACCCCTGGTTTGTTGATGAACTAGCCTTTGACTGGGCATTGCTAGCTTACGAATTGTCAACAAGTAAGTGTACTAACGCTCTGTTCGAACTTGTTCTTCCTTACAATCGCTTTGTTTGCGTTGATAACCTTAAGAACTTACGATTCGCGTTCGTTTTCAATTTGCCACGATACTGAATCAGGAAATATTTTCGATACGGACAGGTTATTTTTTGGCTGCAAGTGGTGCACAAAACCATGACTGGCATCAGTTATTGCTCAAAGGCTTGCGCTGACAAGAAACGAAAAACTGATGGGTTATATAATCAATGAATGCATACACCACATCCATTCGGAAGTTTCTGGAATCATTAGTATTTATTACGGTCATGTAATTAATACTATTGACTGGAGACAATTCCGAGTGCATACCTATTTTCGAATGGATGTGGTAAATCCATGAGGTAGGTATACCCAGTAGGTATACCTATCGTGCACCGTCAGCATATAAGTCTTTGAAGCAAAAACTGCTGCGTATGTGGAAGAACATGGTTTTGTGCACCGCATCAAGCCAGAAGTATAACATGCCCGTATGACGAATATTTCCTGAACATTAAGCATAACAATCATGCAGTTGCACGATCACGCTGATAATTCGAATAAATCATGATCGCCAACCAGATTAGCTTTTACAGCCCATATATGTCCATCAGGTTAAAAATACAAAGAGTTGAATTAAAGGCAAATAAATGTATTTAAATATAAAAAAACACCGACCGCAAAACATCTGCTCACATGTGCATGCACACTGCACAGGTCTGGCCCACTTACATTGCGCGCGCAGGGGAAGGGAGGCGTCTCGACCGCGGGTATAGGCACGATTAGTGCGTCCCGCAGGCCAGAGGGAGCCTCACTCATAGCACGAAAACCACAGTTCACAGATTTCACTTTTTACTGCACAAATGCTGGAACAGCCCTCGTCGCTGCTCCAGGCTGCACGGCGGCCGCGCGACAACTGCTGGTTTGAAACCGCCGCGCCGGGGCCCGCTAACGGCGGGCGGCGACCACTGATTGGTCCGCCAAGTCTGACGTCAGGCGCAGCTGACCATGTGTATGCTGACCAGCTGACCAGTACAAGTTAGGCGGCAACAGGTTTCCAAAACTGGTTAAGAAACAAACGTTGAAACAAATGTAGAGTTGGTCTGGATGCTGAGAAGTTGGTGTGCATAGTAACTATTGACTCGTAGTCGTCACCTGACAAGCAATGCACCAGACAACGGCTTGTTTAAAAAGTATCAGTTAGTAAACATACCAAGAGATGATTGGTTATATTACACAAGACTTAACAATTTGGTTTACAGTGTATGGGAGCAACATCAAATCACATGTTTGAACGTTTGAAATCACGAAAAGCTTGCAAACGCGAGCCGACATACGCCGAATCGCGATTTCGGCCAAACATGGTCACGGAAAAGAGGTCACAGGTCGCGAGTTATTCGCAAAAAATCGAGGTGGGTCCTTTCGACTCCCCCCTATACGGGCGAGGGTTACCCCCGAGTTGCTGGGGGGGCGTTCAACGCCCCCACTTTTTTCGCTGGACCATAGCAAAAAAAAAACGGCGCGCCGCAGGCGCGCCAAATTTTGGGTACCTGTAGGGAATTGATTGACGTTTATTGTGACAAAATTTCAAAAAAATCGTCTGGAAAATTTTTGAGATATCGAGGTTTCAGTGACGTCATGATTTCTTGGTTTTCGACCAAAAACTTTATGGGTGGAGACTTCCACTGGCGTCCAACTGGCGTCTAACTGAGCAGACGTCCAAGTTGGCGTCTAACTTGGCGTCTAACTGTTGGACGGAGACTTCCAAGCCAGACGCGTCTAAATTTAGCTGTCGCCAGATAGACACAGCCGCCGTTCAGCTAGACGCGTCTATGACTTAGACGCGTCTAGCTAGACGCGAAATGGAAGTCTCCACCCTATGTGTTCAAAAAATCATAAAAAAATCACAGAATAGACATACAGACATGCCGCCATTAGACTGACAATACCATGAACAATCAAATGGCTATCTTCGATTATTGATTATCGTTCCTCATTTTCCAAAATCTTGAACTGAATCTTGGCAATTTCTCATGACTACTTCACGACCATGATACATGCATTTCTTAAATTGAACTTTTTGAGCCAAACACGTACACATATGATAAAATGAATGTCACCATCGTGTTCTACGCCCCAAATTACCCATAAAACATGTGTCACAGGCTGCGAATATCAGTTTTGATTTTCGGGGATATGTGCCTACCCGGTTGACCTGACCTTGACCCTGACCTATGCTTGACTGACCCCTACATGGAGCTGTCACTCTTGTAGGCCTTATATGATGGATTGTGCACCGTTTTGACAGAGTTTATGACGAGAGGCGCCCATTGTGAAGTCCCGAAGTCCATGCTACTGAAAGTCTGATTTCAGGTGTTTGACGTGACCTTGACCCGACCTCTGACCTCAAAATTCAACTTAAAAGTACTCATCTGAAGCGTCTCGTCGCGTTCTTTCGTTTGCCGCCTCGTTCGTTTCGCTGCGCATATTGGTTCTCGAGTTATCGGCTGAGGGCGTTTAACGCCCCCCCCCCCCCCCAGCAAACGGTGGGTGGCGAAATACCCCAGCAACTGCCGGGTTAAGGACCTGCATCGGCTCTGAGGGCTCAACTTGGCCTTTTCTGGACTCTGGGGTCCAACACCAGCCCAAGCCTGTCTTTTAGGGTGGATGGGACCCTGAGGGTCCCATCCTTGCCTCAAGGACCCGCATTAGCCTTTGAGAGCCTCAAAGGCTAAAGCCGGCCTCTGATGGCCTCAAACTGCCATTTTCAGGCCCTGTACTGGTCTCTGAGGGCCTTAAACTGGCCTCTGAGGGCACAAACCGACCTTTAAAGGTCCCACACCGGTTTCTGATGGCCCATTTTCTGCCTCTGAGATCCAAGACTGACCCTTTTGTGCCTCTGAGGGCCCCGTACTGGCTTCTGAAGGATCGATGCCGGTCTCTGAGGACCAATGTCAGTCTTATAAGGGCCTCACACTGACATTTGAGGCCCACATTAACCTCTGATGGCTCCAAATTGAGGCCCTATTTAGTCCCCAATCAGCCTATAAGGTCTCTGATGGCCCTATTTTGTTGTGTGGCTGGGGACCCATGGCTTACACCCTTAGGCGTCACGCACTGGCCTCTGAGAGCCCACATCGGCCTCTGGGGTTCCATACGGGCCTTTGAGGCCGCTATGGCCATGGGCCCCTTAAGCTAGCACCGCCCCCCCCCCTCCGAGAGTTGGCAAAGTTGCCAAGTTGCCCCCACCCCCAAACGCCAAGTCTGCTACCGCCCCTGCATTCAGATGCATCCATTGTAAAAAAAAAATAACCTGCACTGCAGTGATTGGGGGCTGGGGCACTGGCTGCTAGCAAGTTTTTTTTTTCCGGGAAACGGAAGTGGTAGTTCCTACCGGACGTCTGACCGGACCTTTATTTTTGCATTTGCTTCTGGGTGGGCAAATCGACGCCACTGGGTGGGCAATTGTGGTGACTGGGTAGGCATTTGCCCACCCAGTGGGTATGTTAGAGGAGGCCTTGTTATATTGTGGTGCATATAATGCGTTTTCTTTGCGATCCTTGTGCGAGATTATGAATTGTAAACCACGTAACAACCTTTGTATAGTGGATAGAAGATGTGGGTGAAAAGGCGGGTGCAATCGCGTGCATTTTTCACATGCAATCACAAGCGGGTGCATTTGAGTTCTACGAGTTAGCGACGTTGGTGCTGTGCGCAACTGGTCCAGCCAGCGCCGCATTGTCAACAAATGCATGTGTCATGCATTTTTTTCTATTGTGATAATATACTCAGGAAAATAACTTGATCTTTAACCCTATTAGTGGCAGGCTCCTGGCTACCCCTATTAGTGAGTTCTGTTTACGACCCCCCCCTTGATATCTCGAGATCTAACGGGCCGATTTTCAAAATTCAAACGGCATTCGATTTCGCTCAACGTGATCTACATTTCTAAAAAATAAAAATTAAAAAATGTCAATAGGGGGTAGAGGGGGGTAAAAACGGGCAAATTGCAGATACATTTTAGACTGTTTATCACGGCCAAGTTTCTGAACCAATCTTTACGCAACTTTTGCCGATCGATAGAGAATGAACCAGGAATTCACATGGATCCTAAAAATATGCATTTTCAAAAAGCATAGGCGGATACAGATCATTGAGATTGGGGGTACACAAAAAGTATAGTAAATAAGGTTTTTGTTGGTACTGTTTCTAAAAAGGGTGGTAATGGTCTTGTTATGTTACAACCTTCTTATGAGAGAACGACTACAATTGTATTGGTCATGCATAGGCGGTGTCAGGGCACCTATGTTGGGAGGTAAAACCCCCTTTTTGGACGTCTGGATCCGCCTATTATAGTAAAAACGTGTCAAAAGAGGATGCACAATAACTTTGTATATGTTATCATATGATACCTTTCATTCACTGTTCGTAAAACCGGTGCATACAGTTATAATACATCAGCATCGTGATCTTCGCCCAAATGACTCGCTTCACGAATAGGACTCCCCAATTCCCAGTGCTCTGGAGCCGCCCCTGGTAAAGTTATGAACTTGAAATTTTCAGGGAATGTGCCCAATTTAGTTTTAGGAAAAGTCAGAAAATTTCAGCATCGTAGCTTCAGCGGTTTCGGAGATATTCCCGAAAAACCTGAGAGGTGGATGAAAACAACCCCCCCCCCCCCCCTGCCACTAATAGGGTTAAAGGTAGCGAGCGCCTGACTTCTTCAGAGGTGGCGCGTTTCACGACAGATTAAACAAAGTGCGAAACAACACCCAACATCTCACATTTTGATAAAATTTGGTCTAAGGGGATATCTTGCCCGATAACTCGTGTTGTGATATTTTCAATCTCATCCGTCGAATACTGTGGAAGCTATTACCCCAGACACTTTCACACCGTCATTTCACGTGACGTCAAAGTGAGCCTATGCAAAGTCCAAAAATGTCGCCTATGCGAAACACCTTTATTGCCAAACAAATGCTTACAGGGAGATAAAACTTAAGGAGTGAGGACCAAGCTCTCATGCCGTTACAACTGCATGTCTCATAGTTGTTTCTTTTTTTTCCTTAAAAGTCGTTCAGGTCGGTAACGTGACTTCACCACCATACGTCAATGAGGAAATACTGACAATTTCATATATCCTTGCACTAGGTCCGATGCTAAAAAAGGAAACATTTCACTTTTAACATGGGGTTTTGAACTGGAATAGCAGTTCCGTAGCTTGAGCTCAGACAAGCACAAATCAGGAGCTTTTACGGCCCAACAATTACCCTAGGCAAAGATATTCCATTTCTCGTCCCAAAAAAAGGTGCCTTGCTGAGGAATGTGTGCCTTGCAGGGGTCATTTCGCTCTTTTAAAACTGAAAAGTTCTTCCCATGTTAAAATATAGAAAATGATATTTTTATAAAAGGTTTTATGTTCTTTGCTGATCATTTTGAGCATAAAAATCGTAAATTCATTGCAAAAAAAAACTACTTTCGTGAAAGTGAACTAACTACTCCCTTTAAGTTTTGCTTTATGGACCTTGCTGACTTTCTAAGGACGCCACATTTATATGACGTCACTAAAATCACTTAATTGGATAATTTGTCGTCAATAGCTCCTGAACAGAATGAGCTAGCGAGTTCGACGCCACCATTAAACTGAGAATGAGCTGTCAAATCGACTGATACCTTTGCTGCATTATATCAATCGACCAGTTTGGTAACTTGAACGACTTTGTCCTGACCTTGACATGAGGTCAACATGTTAAATTGAGCCTTCTAAAATATCAGTTCACCATACGACGCGACTGAGCATGACAGACACGATGGTGCCAAAATGACGCTTCTGCGAACATTTGGGGTTGATTTTGGGGATCTATTGACCGAAAACCGGACCTCTGCCTCAGGGCGTTTGACCTGACCTCAGCGGTCACCTGCTGAGCCTAATTATATATTTTTGTTTGGAAGAGGCCAACTAAAAGAGTTAAACTTAGTTCAAGGTCACATCAGAACCGCTGAGGTCAAGAAATTGATCAAGTGAGACCTTATAGGTAGACGGTTTCACGGCAGGTTATCTGACGAATGCATCAAACTTGACCAAATCTAACCAAATCTCTTTTATTGCAACTATCTTTATAACGTGAATCTATTATAATGTTTGAATCAAGGATAACGTCTGATAATATGATAGGTTTGTAGTGTTGCGTCCGGGCGCTGGCCGCGCGGTCGCCAGCTGGTGGTCCACCGGCCGGCCGACCGGTGAGCGGTCACCGCCCGAGGCCGCCGACCGGTCACGTGACCGGGCGCGCCCGGGCGGACGGAGTGCGCCGCGCGCCGGACTGCAGAATGAGCTGGAGCGCGGAGTCGGACAGGCGCGTTCCGAGGCTTGCTCGCTGGGCGTCCTTTGTCCTTGGATTGTCCTTTGTCCTTTGGATTGATCGTCCTTGATTCTCTGCTTGTTTGTCTCCGACTTGCTTTGGTTTTCTCATTCTCTCTTGCAATACATCATGGTCTAGTTTCGCTTCTTTCCCTTGCGATAAACACACGCTACAGGTAGAAGATGTGGGTGGGTGCAATCGCGTGCATTTTTTTACATGCAACCACAGGCGGGTGCATTGGCTATCCACGAGTTAGCGGCGTTGGTGCTGTGCGCAGCTGGTCCAGGCAGTGCCGCACTGTCAAAGAATGGGTGCGTCTTGTATTTTTCACTGTGATGATAAACTCAGGAAAATAGTATTTTAACCCTCGCACGACCAGGCCATTTCTCATAACACGAACGACCAGGGGGGGGGGGTTGTTACGACCCCCCCCCTGGCGTTTCGAAACGGAAGGTCGTAGAGCTTAGCGGAAAAAACCAACGGATTGCTCTCAACGAGATCTCGCGATTGGTGGTATATTTTTTGGTCCTAGGTCAACATTTGACCTATTTATGACCGGTCAAAGGTCAAATTTTCCGAAAAAATCAAACTTTTCAACTTTCCGCGGCGATTGCGGCAAAACGGTGGGAGATATCGACTTGAAACCTTCACTATCGTGTTCCTTGATCAATTCTCTATCGTTTGGTATGTATTTCGTTTCCCTAACTCTAAAAATGGCGCGTTGGGAGCGCCGGAAGTCGGCAAGGTCACAGTCGGCGGCAGAAATTCGAAAAATCAAAATTTAAATTTTTGAAATCTGATTGTATTTTTGGATTTGGGAGGTCCATTTGCTCCCTATAGAAGCTAATATTGCTGCATATTCCCATTGAGGTGACAAGAATTAGCAAAATAGTGATTCGGGCGCTTTTCAAAAATAGTACCGGACGCTGTTCCTCTTGTGACGTCATAGCTCCGTGACCTGACCTGACCTGGTCAATTTTCTTGCACCACACGATAGCCAATGCTTGCCCCAACATGCATGGGAAGTTTCATCATGATCCATCAAACAATGTGGGTATCACCGGCAGAAAACCTAGGGATTCGGCGCACACGTTTGGTAACTGTCGGCCGGAGGCTGTACCTCTTATGACGTCATAACTCCGTGACCTGACATGACCCGATCAATTTTTTTTCGGCAAAAGATGCGCAAAGGTTGCCCCAGAGGGTGTTGAAAATTTCAGCCCGCTACGACAAGCCGTTTAGCGTGCACTTCGAAAAAACCTCAGGGGGGGTTGATACCACCCCCCCCCCCTAGGCGTTCTAGGGTTAAGGTAGCGAGCGGCTGAATTGCTCAGACGTTTTAAGACAGATCGAACAAAAAAAAAATCGCGACCCAACATCCCACCTCACCCAATTTTGATAAAATTTCGTCGAGAGATATCTTGTCCGGCGATTCGTGGTGTGACATTTCCAATCTCATTCGTCGAATATATTGGAGATTCATGAAGCTGCCCAAGGCAACTTCATATTTTTGGTTGTTTATTAGGGCTTTAGGGCGCGTCGACTGCTGTATTGTGCTGTGGTCATTTTGCACCCACATAACGTTAATACTGAAAGCAGGTATGTCTCACTCAGTGTGACAGTCACACCAGAGAACTGACGAACTGAAGAAGGCTAGAACTAGATGACATGCGTTATAGTAAGCGATTATATCACGGGAAAACTGATGGACTGAATGTAAGAAAAGATGCTTCCGGGTAAAAACCTAAGGTGACTCGTCACCCAGCAGGTGGTGGATGGTGGTGCCTGGAGCAATGCGGCCGAGGTAGCGTTTCCAGTTCGGTTGGAGGTTCGGGCAGAGTAAGGGCACGTGAGAGACTGTAAGCGGCGCGGCACAGCAGTCAGCACAATGCTTACATGTTGGTTGATCAGCTCCATGGTGGAAACAGCCATGCGTCGCATATATGTATGCCTTATGCGTAGTCTGCAAGGGGCCACTTCTTGGTGTTTATTGCCTTGAAAGCAGGACTGCCGGGTCTCCAGGGTGGGATTCACCATTCGCAGCTTCTGAGATCCATGGAGATGCCACTCTGTGTACCAGCCAGACATCGTAAAAGATGGGTATTGGGTAAAAATCACGAGCCGGCAGAGGCAAACGAAGAGGGGAGGGGACCGCGGCAGCGCGTCTCGGTGCTGCGTCAGCAACATCATTTTATTTTATTTTCACATCGTGAGCAATTCCGCCAAAACAAACGGCTATTACATGCTCATTGCTCGTGTCATCACATAGCAATGGACAGGGGAAAATAAGACTACACTACATAACACACACACACTTAACACATGCTCTACATGCTCATTGCCCTGTTATGCTCACATGACTCGGTATCCAGCAGAATTGAATGGATTTGCCTGCCCGTTCCACCGACGTAAGACGAGATCACATGTCTTGTAAATAGAGGATGCTTCATGGCTCCGAGTGGAAGATATTTCTATCTCGCACTCCTCTGAGATGCAAAGATAAGAATTTGTTATCTCTGCATCTCTCTGAGATGCAAAGATAAGGTCTCGAGGGTTCATAGCCAAAAATCAAGAGTTCAACTGAAGATGGGTCAATAACCGAACGGTATTTTATTAGGTAATGGCATTTTTAATGGTTGTTTAAGCATGAAACTTTTGAAATAAAAACAATCTACTCTAAATCTTTTTTTTACATAGATGAATACATTTAAATATAATATTTAATTAATTAAGAATAAACCTCAACATAGAAAGATATAGGATTCCTCATGGCTCACTCGTGGAGGATCGGATATTTTTTCCTCGCGTGTTATAGAAAAACCTCGCTCCTTCGTCGCTCGGTTTTTCAGTAACCCGCTTGGAAAAGATACCCTTATCCCTGCACTGTAGACCCAATGGCAAATAAACCTCAACTAGAAAGATAGTCGACTACAGAATGATGTTCCACTCCTCAGAAGCTATCAGTTGACCGGAGCGCTAAGTTGTGCCGTTTATCACGCAATTGAGCGTGTCGATTGTGAGCATTGGGACAAAGCTATAATTTGTGAACTCAGCCCGTGTGATGCGGCACAGCCTACCACTCTATGTAGACAAGTGGTTGCCTATGAAAAGTGGAACATCATTCTGTAGTCGACTATACTATCAGGTTGTCTGGATCAAAACTCCGCAAAGCTAATGGGCTGCTCTGATAAAATGAGATATGAGGAACTGTCAGACACCTTGATAAAACACAAAGCATTCTCAGTTGGGACGAGCTCAGAAGAAAGAAAAACAGGCAGAAGATGACAAAGAAAATGGCGTGTGCCATGACCAGTCTCAAAAGCGCAGCCGGGGCATTCCACGTCAAATCAAACACCGAAATCCGTCATCCGATTTCGATTTTTCTGAAAATTTGTAGGCAAACTGGGCATGGTTCAAAACTGAGTTACGTATAATATTTTCGAAATTTGATAACGTATCGCTGAGATATAGGTCATCGAATATAGCGAAAAATGTCACACATCAATTTTTTAAATGGCTATAACTCTGGTTCCTTTTCTGGTATCAAAATGATATTAACAGGGTTTTATAGGCAATTGATGAGGCTTTGATTTTTAATCATAAAATAAAATTGAAGTGACCTTGAAATGCATTTGACCTTGAATTAAAACAGAAAAATTTGAATTGCAGAAAACACGTCACCTTCGATTTGGGTAATTTTTACATATTATGTCCGTCACAATGTTCCTAACCATCTGTGAAAAAATTGGAGTGGGCCATTCATAACTTTCGCGGCAAACGCCGTTTTCATGCATCAACATCACGCAACCGCGCGTGACCTTGAAAGACAGAGTCAAGACATGCTTGCTTGTGTACACTTTCTGAAATGAATGATTGCTGATTAGTGATATCCCAAACTCTGCGAGAATGGAAATGCATAGTCATCGTAGTCAAGCATTCACGTTCCATATAGTAAAAGTGTCTCAGGCAAACGGTATATTTTGCGGTGAATTTTGAGCCGTGTGGAAATGCATCATGAAGTAAATTCAACGAAAACATTATCACGCAACGATATCTTCACGTCTTTTGATCTTCACTATACGAAAGAACATACATTTTTTAGTATGTATGGGGAATTTCTAGTTAATCCAATAATAAATATGGCAGTTAGAGGCCTGCTAAGAGTAACATGTCGCCGGCTGAGGCGGGCTCGGCCGATGCGGGAAACGCAGCAATCACAATTTTGTGTTTACACGCTCATATTTCAATTGTTTACCAACCGATTTTCAAAATTTTTCACCATAAGATTCCCTGTACATTTCTTAGTCTTCTCACAAAATTTGACGCGAATCAAATGTAATCAGCGGTAGGGAGCGCGATGTAAAGACGGAACCGTTCCGTTCCGTCCCGGCACAGTCTACAATTCAGGCGGCGCGTAGCGGTCGGCGCCGGCTGCCGAGTCGCCGCGTTGCTGCGGCGACAAGACGTTCACTTTACACCGCTATTACTAGAACAGTTGTGAACCGATTTTCTTATTGCTTGCACGATGAGATGTCCAATTCAATTCTTGACAGGTAACCATAATTAATTTCGCATTAATCTTATGAGATATTGGAGAAAAACAGGAGGGGTGGGCGAAATTCGTTCTTCCCCCTCCACTGCGCGTGCTAACATACGTTTGCATATGTGCAATTTTCTTCAAAACTTATGAATGGCCCACTCTAATTTTTTCACAGGTTTTTAAGAATATGGTAGGCAATAAAATATATGAAAATGAGCCAAATCGAAGGTGATGTGTTTTTTGCTATTTCAATATTTGCGCTTAAGAACAGAGTTAAGCAAATTTCAAGGTCATATATTTAAGTAGGTGCAATTCTAAACAAATGCTTAAGAAATTACCTAAACAGTAAGGTTTATTTCATTCAAATCAAACAAGTACAACCAAAGTTATGGTCGTTCAAAAATATAAAGATGCAACATTTTGTAAAAATTTGATGCCCTATATTTAGAAGAACTGTGGTCAGAATGTGCAAAAAACATCAATGTAATGTCCGGGGCCACACAGGAACTCGCTCACAAATTTATAATGAAATCGCTGATGGTAAGGTGCAAAACAGCCGATTTTTGTTCGATTTGACGTGGAATGCCCCAGCCGACACCATATTCTGTTTTCGAGCCGTCTGTAAAAGAAAAACGTGATAAAATAGTCTCTTGAGGCAATGTGTTCCAGCACCCGCGCTGGTAACATGTAAGTACATGGCGACTGGTCGTCCTTCCTAATGACCACGTTTCCATGGGCAATTGTGATCCGGATTACCAAATCTAAATCGTATAATATTTCTCGAACTATTCATCTTATCACTACAGACTAATGTCGGTCAGTAAAAGATCGATTTGTGGACTGGTGTTTCTTCAGGATGGCGCGCGATGGCGTGCTCCATGTGCGTGATGAGCGTATCACACCTCACAGAGACATGTTTACTTTTGAGAGAAGAGCTTGTCCACGGAAGGGAGTCGATCGACGCACCACTTCGTCAGACCGAGTGACCTCTCGCGAGAAGACGTACACTTACAGGCATGCCGAGTGCGAGGAAAATTGACGAAGTTTTAAAACATACGAGTACTGCATGCACAACATCTGGTGACAAAGCGATAGCGTTGGCTTGTAAGCCTCAGCCAGAATGCTACTCATTGGCGAGGTACGCAAGGCACCCGTACCCACGCGAACTGATAAAACTTCCGAATTCAAAGATCAGGATCACAGCGGCGGCGGCAAAGGTGAACAGCTAGTCTTGGAAGTTGAGAACTTGTAACCATCCTCCCTGCTCCACTTCCCCTAACGCCGCTGGGAGTCTGCCGCCAATGTCATTAATCATGACTGCAAGAAGTGAAGCATGCCACACGCGAAACGCCTCCTTGTGGAATACCGCTCTCCTGAGGATGGGAGTCGGAGAAGTTGTTTCCAATCCTGGCACGAATGGTGCGACACGATAAAAAGTTATAAATATTAATCGGTGGCCCATACAGCCACGGATACAACGGAGAAACTTCCTCAAGATGATCTGCCGTAAAACTCCGTTCAAGCAGCTTCAATGTCAAACAATATATAGCTCCAAGATGTTTCTTTAATTCTTATCGATACAATCGGTCTTCACGCCGGTGTCAAGAACTACTAAAGATAGATAAACCTAACTGCTGTGTTTTCTGAAACCACACTGCGCGTTAGTAAAACATGTTAGGGTAGACCGGGGCAAGTCGCCCCGCCGAGGTAAAACGCCTCACCGATGTTTCTCTGAACTGGCAAGGATCTGGGGAAATATTCTCTCTTCTATAAAACGTGCACTATATGATCATTATATGACCAGACTGAAAAGAAATTGTGATGACTCCTTAGGGAGATACCTATAGCCAAAAATGTGTTTTTGGAGTGATTTTTATGTTTTGTTGTCAGGTTATGCATCATGGCGTTCTTTTATGGTCCACATCAGGTTAACGACTTTTATGTATTTTGAACAACTATTATCTAACGCTTATAATGCCGGGTTGGTTTGTGTTAAATTATGTCTTGCTGGAGTGCAGGGCGTTGTTTTTTGACCGAACTACGTGATGGGGTAAAACGCCCCAGTAGGTCGCGGGGCAAAAAGCCCCATGGGGCGTTTTGCCTCATGTGTTGTTCGTACTACCCACTTCCTAATGTTCGGTAGCTGGCTAACAGTAAGTTTCTATGCATTTATGTGTAGTTTTCTCAGCAACCGGATGGCAAAGGAAGTATTTGGTTGACAGTTGCATGGCAATAATTTATTATTTGGCCTTATGAGGCAGGTGAAAAACCTGCTCATACAATAGTGTTATAGCTGAACACCTGATAGGATGGAAGGTGCTAACTTCAGTGCCGTGCCTCCCAAGGTCTAACGGACCTCTCATATAAGATTTGGTCAACTAGCATGTTTAATCTTTCATCTAGAGTATGGGGCTTCTTGCCCCGGGCCGTGGGGCGTTTTGCCCTGGGGTCGGGGCAAAATGCCCCATTTGCAGTTGCTTCACAAATCACTTCATAGCTGGGAGTCCGATCATACGTGAATGAATTTGAGGGGTGGAATTTAAAGTAAAATGTCCAACGAACGCATTGAGCACAAATTTGGCCTTCCAGGTGATGTAGGACAAAAGTTATGTAGCAAAATAAATTATCTGGGGCGTCTTGCCCCAGGCTACCCTATTATTTTCCAAATACTTCAAGCGAGCATTCGACATCTTGCCCATCAACTTGTGAAGAGGAGTCAATGAGACAGAACGATAGTGAAGTGGGTCAAGTTCCGACTTGCCGGACTTTAAAATGGGGATCACCATGGCCTCTTGCCATGCTGCAGGAAACAAACCGCTCTCCCATATCGAGTTAAGCATTGCTAATAGTGCCTCCAGGGCGACAGAAGGGAGGTGCTTCAACATGGAGGTTTGGATGGCGTCTGGGTCCCCGGCGACACTTTGAAGCGAAGATATGGCGTGCTTCAGTCCAGCAAGAGTTTGTGGGCAGGAGAATGAATGACATGTAAGACACGCTGGAAAGTGATACAGCTCAAGTAATGCATGTCACAACCCAGCGCACCTAGCACACCATTCATACCAACACAGCGGCGAGCGATGGTCTTAAGGTGTGGATGCCTTTTGGGCCCTCGGCGACACTTCGAAGCGAAGATATGGCGTGGTCTAGTTCAGCAAGAATTTGTGGGTAGGAGAATGAATGATATGTAAGACACGCTGGGGAGTGATACAGCTCAAGTAATGCATGTCACAACCCAGCGCACCTAGCACACCATTCATACCTTCAACACAGCGGCGATGGTCGTGGCGGCGCTCGGTGCATTGAAACAGCTTACGTTCCAGAAGGAAGGTCGATCGAATCGCGACCCACCAGCTAAAACGCAACCCGTTCACCAACGCTAAAGCCGTGGCGAGAAGTCCTTGAGGCTGCTTGCTACCCACCGGTACCATGTCATCCATCACTATATCATGGACTTTTGCAGTAGATAGCATGAAAATGGACCTTCACCAGTTACAAACGGATGGATATGTGGTGACTCAAAAATGTATGGTAAGGAAAAAAGAAAATTGCGTGCCGATCTATATATCTTTCATCAATACATTTTCAATATAAGAAACTCATCAAATTTGCAACTTTTGTCAAATTGGCGATTTTCTGCACAAACTTTCAACTTATAGCGCACTAAAATACTATACAGGTACTCAGCTTGGTAACGCGTTGGCATGTTAGGCACGCTGGGCAGTGATACAACTCAAACAATGCATACCACAGCTCAGAGCACCAAACATATCAAAGCATTCGACTGTATTTACATATGTAGATCATACCAATCGTTACTTTTTTGTACTTGCTTGATAAACTCATTCGCATCTTCATGTAATGCTGGCTCAAGCAATAATGGCAGACATCTCCATCAAAGTGATGACCGTTGCCCCATGCGCGGAATGATGACCTTGCACGGCCGTTGAACATTCCATTTTCCTCAAGCATAATAGCATAATAGATAGCATTCTTACCTACGTAGTCAAATTTAACCAGAGTTGTATTAGAGTGACGTTGCGCATCTGCGCATCATCGTGTTGGAGGCGCATTGCGCCTCCATCACGAACTGCGGTTCTGTCATGTGTGTTAAGATTCCACGACTAGGAGCACAGTTTGTGAACGATACGCACAAATCTTGTACAAGTCTTGCACGGAAGAAATCGATTCTGTGATGCTTATAGTTCCTGACAGAAAGTTTGTCGCGGTGTCGGTTTATCCTGTTGAAACGCACGGCTTTCGTAGTAAACCGGTCGTGTTTTGTCCCTGTGTGGAATGACAGTAGATTCAATATCAGGCTATGGACATGTTTGCCGTTTAGCTATACGCAGACCTGACCATGGCCAGCAATGAACCGACTTTAATGTAATCTAATGCGACCTTTTATCTACTAATGTTTTCATGTGATTGTGTAAGCCCGCTTTGCACAATACCGAGATTCACATGAGATAAATGCATCGCAGTCCCTTTAACCCGCGCGGGGCTGGGGGGGGGGGGTAAATTTTACCCCCCCTCGCGAATTATTGCGATATCTCAAAAACGGCGGCGCGCAGCGCCACCAAACTTTCAGTACCTTTTCTTACATCAATTTGACACGTTCCCTGAAAATTTGAGCGAAATCCGTCGGAATTTTTTTGAGAAATTGACGTTTTAGTGACGTCATGTTCGTCATTTTCGCCTCAAAAACGGCAAAAGTTCAAACGCCGCTAACATCTTCATTTTTAAAGGAATCAAGACGTAACAAAAAAGGTTATACGTAATTTTACTTTGTCTATCAAATGGCTATCTCGGTTTTTTGAAAATTTTGGATTTTGGCCTAAATTTTTTCAAAAAACTGACTTTTTTGGGAAAATCATTATAAAATCCAAAATTTTGAGTCTATCGGAAAACCGGAATATATGTCAGAGAAGTGGTCTATGTGCACCTACATACCAAATTTTAGAAGAATCGGTTCAGAAATGTGGGAGTTATTCAAAATTTTATGACGTCACGACACACAAAATTTTTGAAAAATGACTTTTTTGGAAGTTCTAGACCTCGTACGGAAACAAAAATAGCACCATTCGATTCGCCGTGAAAAACTGCATCAGATAGACACCTTTTTAGGCCTTAACAACCAACTTCAAAATTTGACCTCACTTGACCTGACCTTGACCTGACCTCGACCTGAAATTCATCCAGAGGTGGTCCATATCACTTATTGAGTGTGCCTATTGAATTCTATGAGTAAAATAACCCATAAAACATGTGTCGCACATGCCCTTTTCTATATTTTGTTTTTGGTGACCTGACCTGACCTGACCTGACCTTGACTTTGACCTCTGAATGATATTGTATGCAACGAATATTGTCTTGGTAGCCTAAGAACACGTTTTGGGTGATCAGTCTCAGTCCATGACTCCATTCTTCGGCAACTACGGTGCAAGGCCGATACTGTAGAAACTTGCAATTTGTACCCTTGACCTGACCTTGACCTTGACCTCAAACTTTAAATTAAGTACATGTTTTTAGTAGTTCGTGACGAGAGCTTTCGATTGGCGTTTGAATTTTCTAAATCGGACCGTTAGTTCGGGAGATAACAGGGGGGGTAAAATTTACCCCCCCCCAGCCCCGCGCGTTCGGCTGGAGACCCCAGCCCCGCGCGGGTTAATAAATACATGTCAAAAACTCAGCTGATAAACATTAAAGTAAAATACCCAAAGATATAAAATTGATACAAACCATGTTAAAAAATCACTTTTGATGTCTGTGATTGCCCGATGCTGTGCGTTGACATAATCTGCGTGCTGGGAAGAAAGGTGTTTTAATTGACACCAAGCCGCCCACGCCGCAAACTATGTCACGGTTACAATAACGGTCCAATTTGTTCCGTTTCGATTTGCTTTTTGATACCAATAAGTTCAACAGGGTCTCTCACCGAAACGTCTCCTCGTCCTTTGCGTCATTGTGATGACATGTTAGATATGATGGGTTGTGATCAGGGATGCGGAGCCGGAGCCGGAGTCGGAGCCGGAGCCGCCGGAGCCGGCATATTTTGCCCGGAGCCGGAGCCGGAGCCGGAGCCGTGAAACAATATAGTCCGGAGCCGGAGCCGGAGCCGGAGCCGCCAAAAAAGGGGGCGACTCCGGCTCCTTTTTATTTTTTGAAGAGGAAAAAAATAATTGACCTAGTTCGGTTTGACAGTACAAGGCAGTAAAACATGGTACTTACGTCATGGGCCATCAAGTGAATGAAAAAAGCCGAATATCCCCAGTATCCCACAGTACGCAATCAATCAACTTCTTGTCTGCTCCTCCCCCCCCCCACGTCTACTGCATCCCCAGAGCATGAGGACCGGTCATCAGGTGACGGCCATTGTTTTCAAGCCAGTGCAGTGGACTGCGACTCCCAGCACCGTCTCTTCCCCTCCCCCACCCCACCCCCAATGCAGCCGAGACTGGTGTCAGCTTACGATGGTTCAGTGAACTCCAATTCGCGGCGACTGCGTTTCCAATGCCATCGCTTCCTAGTTCTTTGTTCTGCCAGTTCTCTCCGAGGTGCGTTTGCGCGGGGACGCGGTGAGCCGGTCATGGCAAAGAGTAACGCGTATAACCAATCCAATGTTTCTTCCACCCGTATTTAATTGATTGCATAGGGGATGTACTGAGTCGGAGCCGGAGCCGCCGGAGCCGGAGCCGCCGGAGCCGGACCATTTTACTCGGAGCCGGAGCCGGAGCCGGAGCCGCCACAACATTTCACCCGGAGCCGGAGCCGGAGCCGGAGCCGATTTTTTTCTCCGGAGCCGGAGCCGGAGCCGGAGCCGTCTGAAATTTCCACGGCTCCGCATCCCTGGTTGTGATACAACTTCAATAGTGCATATCACAACCCATCACACCAAACACATCAACACCTGAATAGCTTCAACATGATGGCAGTGGTCCTTCTTATTATTAAAAAAATATATGATCATTGGTGACATGTTATCGCCACCACTCTTTAACATCCCAGCTAGTGACACAAAAACTGATAGGTATTGAGGCAGCTTGCTCGCCCGTGGGCCACTCATTCGTCACTAGTGATGGGTCTTTTTGCTGTAAATCGCACGCAAAATGGCCCATTACCAGTAACGAACAAGCTGATCAGTTGCTGAAGTGGGACGCTTCAAAAGCGTATATTTGAAATGAATGGGTAAGTGCTGATAGGACAAACACAATAAGTTACAAAAGGTTAAAATGGTAGATTGGAGACACATTAATTCATTTGCATCATACTTCAATGCACCGCATTACTTGGCACACGCTTAATGAGTGAATATTATGCTCAAACTAGCCATAGCTCACTTCCAACTTAACCCGCGACCGCCTGGGGGGGTCGGATCCGACCCCCCCCCCCCTCCGTTTTTCTTGAATAACTCATGAACCGCTTGCGCTATCAACTTGAAACTTGGCATACCTTCCCCCTAATCAATTTGACGTCTCCTGTGCAATTTTTAAGAAAAAATTCTCAAAATTTTTGAGATATATCGATTTTAGTGATGTAACTACATGGCGTTTTCAGTCAAAAAATGGTAAATGTTTAAAAAATCGCCAAAAATCGAGGTTTTAAGCAAATTGCAAATTAAGGACATGAAAAGACGCAGCTCAACGAGTTCTTTAAAATGGCTATCTCGGATTTTCCCTAAAATGCGTTTTTCACCCCTAAAAATTCAAAAAAATAAATTTTTTGGAAAACAGCTAATAAAATCCAAAATTTTGAGAATTTCCAAAAAAACCGGAATATATGTTATAGAGCTCTATTAGAACATTAGATGTCCCAAATTTCAACTTTCTATCTTGATTTTTGACCCCCAAATTGTAAAAAATAGCTCCAACATGCATAGGGCATGGTGACGTCATAAGCATTATCGCGAATTAGAGGCACTTCTGAACATCGCATGTGAAAACAAATGGCACCACTAGATTCCTGGGACAAAGCTCGTCTAGAAAAGTGCATTTTTATGTTAAAAAATAAAAAGTTGAAAAATTGACCTTTTTTCTCAGCCCTCGTTTAGTTATGTATGGTATAAACGATTTTTTATGCTTTCAATGCACACTTATCACCAGCACAGTGACTTGGGGTCACATATAACCATTATCATCGGATTTGGCGTGAAAAATAAGCCATAAAACATGTGTCGCACGCCCATGTAGCAAAAAGTGAAAACCGTGACCTTTCGTGACCTGACCTGAACTTGACCCGTACTTAGTATGACCCCTATACGCACATGGTACCTTCACTAGGTCTTTGAGGTCATTTGTGGTGAGTTTCGAGCAGCAGCTATCGATTCCGCTGTCCGTAAGCCTAATCATGCAAAACCCCTGAATTTGACCTTTGACCTGACCTTGACCCGAAAGTTGACCTCAATCTTAAAATCTTAAGAGTGCTTTGGGAAGGTCTCGTAGAGACCTTTCGAACGCCGCCTCGCGGGGCTCGATACGACCATTGGTTCTCGAGATAACAGGGGGGGTCGGATCCGACCCCCCCCCCCAGGCTGTCGTGGGTACGGAAATAGCCCAGGCGGTGCCGGGTTAATGAGTGACTTAGATGACATAAAACTATCACGGTTGAATTGTGCACACATTCATCACGAGTTGTGATTTAGTCATGTTCATTTAGCACCAGGACTATAACCACAACTCGAGAAAAACGTGAGCAAAGCTACCCTTACAGACAATCGACTCCTGATCAACTGCAGTATCTTTTGTAATAAAAGGCAAAATGATGGCAAGGCGACCATGGTCGCACATCTGTCACAAAATGTGCTTCAGTCATGTGCTATAGATCCCATGAATAGAAGCACAGTTCGTGAAAGACATACACATTACGCAGACTGCCATTATACTCGAGGGCAGCGCTTTTCGAGGAGCGCTGTGGCTCGAAGGTTTGGACTTTGAATTGTGAAAAAAAAAACGCCCACCCGCCGCAAAACGCAAACACCGCAAAACGCGCAAAACGCACGCCCGCAACGCCAACGCAAACGTCGCAAACAAAAGCAATAAACAAACGCACGCCTGCTGCAAACCGCAAAAAAAAACGCAAAAACACCGCAAAAAAAAACCGCCCGCGTCGCACGCCCGCTAACCGCCAACCGAAAACGCCTAAAAATCGCCCGCCCGTACGCAGACTGCCATTAATGTTTAGGCTGCCTTTTTTGGTTATGTAACCCTCTGTCACGTTGTGGCGGACAAATAGCCAATGAAGCGAGCATCAAAGGTGACGAACGCAGTGTGATTGTTCCATTCCATGTGATCGTCGATTCAGCGACAAGCGATGAACAGGTTTGCCATTTGTATGAAATGCAGAACTGGCCATCGCAAGCAATGAACCGACGAATCAGTGCAATTGGAACCTTGTGCTTAACTTTTTTCCTTAATTGATACTTTCAATAACCAGCTTCTACTCCACTCCGTGATTGTGTGCTGATTTTCACAATTCAACGGCCCGTGATACACGTGAAAATTAAATGCATCGCAGCCCATTGAATAAATGGAAGCCAGCACAAAAAGCCACGCATGAACTGATACATAGACCTCTGTATACCGAGGTATACAGAGGTCTATGACTGATAGATGATGGTTATGGACGAAATCTTTTTCGATGTTTGTACGATGATACGTTGGATATAGTGAACGGTGATGCAGCTTATATTACGTATCACGGTCCAGTACACCCAACCTATCAACGCATCCATATTTGTTGTTACATACAGGAAGTACCTACATATATTAAAAAACATGTCGCATTACCCACAGACAACGGTTGCAGCATCAGATGTAAAACAAGACTCCGAAGCAGCCTATCGTAGAATTCGCATGTTCTTCGAGGACGTGGCAGTGCACAGTCAATGAGAGTTACATGCGAGTCATGTTTTCGTAAAAACACCATGATTCGCATATTAACTCGCATTGATCATGCACAATCGCTTTAATAAATGGAGCATTGATTCAATTCGAATTGAGCCAAGGCAAGACGGCCAACAATTCATAAATTCAACGCAGGGACAACTTTGTCTAGACATATTGTGTACTACAACGCAGTTACCAAATCGGTTTCGCCGGTGCAGATTTGCTGCGTTCTATCGACATTGCCACTCAAGTGATGCACGAAGACCGAATATATGCAGTCGTCCGATGCTGTGCGGTGGTACAGTCTGCGAGCTGAGAGGAGAGTCGTTTTAGATAACACGACCCGCCGCTCAGAGCGCAAACCGTACATGGCGAAACGGGCAGGCACTTCACATTGGTGTGCGGTGCCTACTAAGAATAAAGTGTCAGTTACAGCAAACAATGAAGAGAGATTAGGCCTTTAAAAAGACTGAACTGCTGGGGAAGAATCAATTGCCAGCTCCAGTGATCTTGGGTCACCAAAAATGCTGGCTCATCCCGATCTTGCAGCTTTTCATTGATCAGACCAGACATGTGAGCTCCTAAATTCAGCTAAATTCCAGTTGAATGGTGTCAGCTGCCCGACCCAACATGTATTGCAATCATGTTTTATGCACCAAGACTGACAATACATGCATAGGGACGGACAGGACATGCCCACAGCTGCGTGCTTTCATGCTGCACAGATCGTTATTACCGTAGCTTGAGCTTCCTTTGACAGTGCAATGACATATTAGGCACGCTGGGTAGTGATACATCTGAAATAATGCATACCACAGCTCAGCATACCAGACATGCCAGGGCGGCTAGCCCATACCTTTTTCCTAAATACTATTCGTTATTTTTACACATACCGAGCAACATCTAAACGTCAAAGGCCATCGCAACTTACACCTCATCATTCTGTACGTTATTCCTCCTTTCTTTGTCATTGTGATGACATGTTAGATGTGATGAGAAGTGATGCAACTCAAATAATGCATATCACAATCCATCGCACCAAACATACCAACACATCGGCCGCAGTCTACTATACCTTTTGTCATGGTGATGCCCTAAACATATTATTTGCTGCAGTGAACTACCATATATGATGTTTTTGCCACTTCTAACTCCACATGTCACTTATGTGATGTGTTTTTGTCCCAGTGTTGATGTTCAAGAACAATATCTCTAAAATAGGAAATTTTAGGTACATCATTCAAGAATTATCAATAAGCCACCATTCTTCAATGTACCATACCATTGCACGTGTCGTAGTGGTGCAACACAAGCTGGAGATGCGCACCGGTCAGATTCGGGTTCGGCGATCTTTTTTTTTTTGGACAGTGTAATGGAATGTTTAGCATGCTGGGAAGTGATACAACTAAGAACGTGCATACCACAGCTCAGCACGTTAAACATACCAGAACATCCGGCGGTTACATAAGTGCAGATTTGATAATATGACCGGTGCAATGTTGGCATTTTTCATATATCACACTCTAAAAACCACAAAGTTGACCTCTGGCGCTTGACGCAAATGAACTGCTTGCTCGGTGCTGTGCGTTGACATAATCTGCGTTCTGATAGGAAAGGTGTTTTAAGTGACACCCAACCGCCCAGTCCGAAAACCATGTCACGGTTAAAAGAGCGGTCCAATCCCTTTTTCTTTTCGAGCTGCTTTCTGACCTCAGTGATATCATTAAGTTCAACAGAGTCTCTCACCAAAAGGTCTCCTCGTCCCTTGTGTCATTGTGATGACATGTGTGATGCGATGGGTTGTGATACAACTTCAACAGTGCATATCACAGCTCATCACACCAAACATACCAACACCTGAATAGCTTCAACACCACAATTGTTGACTTGCTAATCGACTGTTCATCAATCGCTAGGCGATAGACCCTTTTGCTGCGTATTGCATGTAAAATCGTCCATCAAGAGTAACGAGCAGACAGACATCAGATGAGAAGCAAGAATGTTTCAAAAAGCTATCACGGTTGAATCGTGCACACATTCGTCACGAGTTGTGCTTTAGTCATGGCACTTATCGTAACGAAAGCCCAGACAATGGTGATGCACGGTCGCAAATCTGTCACAAAATGTGCTTCAGTCATGTGCTAGAATCCCATGACTAGAAGCACAGTTCGTGAAAGACATGCGCGCAGACTGCCTTCGGACAAAGTCTAGGATAGTCTGTTGACCTTATGAAAGCCTCTGACGCGTTGTGGGTGAGAAATAAAGTGAACATCGAAGGTGACGAACGCAATGTGATTGTTCCATTCATGTGCAGAATGATCGTCGATTCAGCGACAAGCGATGGACAGGTTTACCATTTGTATGAAATGCAGAACTGACCATCGCAAGCAATGAACCGACGAATCAATGCAATTGGAACCTTGTGCTATACTTTTTTCCTTAATTGACACTTTCAATAGCCAGCTTCTACTCCACTCCGTGATTGTGTGCTGATTTGCACTATTCAACGGCCCGTGATACACGTGAAAATTAAATGCATCGCAGCCCATTGAATAAATGGAAGCCAACACAAGAAGTCGCGCATGAAGTTGTTAGATGATTGGTTATGAACGAATTATTTTTCGCTGGTTGCGCGATGGTACGTTGGATTTAGTGAACGGTGATGCAGCTTATATTACGTATCACGGTCCAGTACACCCAACCTAGCAACGCATGCATATTTGTTACATACAGAAAGTACATACATATATTTAAAAAAAACATGTCGCATTACCCACAGACCACGGTTGCAGCATCAGATGTAAAACAAGAACTCCAAAGCAGCCTATCGTGGAATTCGCATGATCTTCGAGGACGTGGGCAGTGTGCACAGTCAATGTGAGCTACGTGCGAGTCATGTTTTCGTAAAAAACACCACGATTCACATTTTAACCCACATCGATCATGCACCATCGCTTCAATAAATGGACCATTGATTCAATTTGAATTGAGCCAAGGCAAGAGGCTCAGCAGTTGATAAATTCAGGATAGGGACTTTGTCCAGTCATTTGCACTATATCACGGTTACTAAATTGGATTCGCCGGTGCAGATTTGCTGCGTTCTGTCAACATTATCACTCAAGTGATGCACGAAGACCGATTATATGCAGTCGTCCGATGCTGTGCGATGGTACAGTCGTCAGTCTGCGAGCTGAGAGGAGAGTCGTTTTAGATAACACGACCCGCCGCTTGCAGAACGCAAACCGTACATGGCACAACGGGCAGACACTTCACATTGGTGTGTGGTGCCTACTAAGAATGAACTGTCAGTTACAGCAAACAATGAAGAGAGATTAGGCCTTTAAAAAGACTGAACTGCTGGGAAAGAATCAATTACCAGCTTCAGTGATCTTGGGTCACCCAAAATGCTGGCTCATCCCGATATTGCAGCTTTCCATTGATCAGACCGGACATGTGAGCTCCTAAATTCGGCTAAATTCCAGTTGAATGGTATCAGCTGCCCGACCCCACATGTATTGCAATCATGTTTTATGCACCACGACTGACAATACATGCATAGGGACGGACAGGACTGCCCACAGCTGCGTGCTTTCATGCTGCACAGATCGTTATTACCGTAGCTGCAGCTTTCTTCGACAGTGCAATGACATATTAGGCACGCTGGGTAGTGATACATCTGACATAATGCATACCACAGCTCAGCATACCAGACATGCCAGAGCGGCTAGCCCATACCTTTTTCCTAAATACTATTCGGTATTTTGACACATACCGAGCAACAGCTAAAAGTAAAAAGCCATCGCATCTTACATACACCTCATCATTTTGTACTTTATTCCGTCTTTGTTTGCAATTGTGATGACATGTTAGATGTGATGGGAAGTGATGCAGGTTAAAAAAAAAATGCATATCACATCCCAGCGCACCAAACATACCAACACATCGGCCGCCGTCTACTATACCTTTTGTGGTGATGTCCTAAACATAGTATTTGCTGCAGTATACCATATATATGATGTTTTTGCCACTTCTCACTCCACATGTGATGTGGCTTTGTCCCGGTGTTAAAGTTCAAGAACAATATCTCTAAAATAAGAAATTTAAGGTACATCATTCAAGAATTATCAAGACACCATTTTTCCATACCATACGATTGCACGTGTCGTAGTGGTGCAACACAAGCTGGAGATGCGCACCGGTCAGACTCGGGTTCGGCGATCTTTTCTTGGACATTGTAATGAAATGTTTAGCATGCTGGAAAGTGATACAACTAAGAACGTGCATACCACAGCTCAGCACGTTAAACATACCAGAAAATCCGGCGGTTACATATGTGCAGATTTGATGCTATATGACCGGTGCAATGCTGGCATTTTTCATAGATCACATTTTAAAAACCACAAGGTTGACCTCTGGCGCTTGACGCAAATGAACTGCTTACTCGGTGCTGTGCGTTGACATAATCTGCGTGCTGGGAGGAAAGGTGTTTTAATTGGCACCCAACCGCCCAGTCCGAAAACCATGTCACGGTTAAAAGAGCGGTTCAAACCCTTTTTCTTTTCGAGATGCTTTCTGACCTCAGTGATATCATCAAGTTCAACAGGGTCTCTCACCGAAACGTCTCCTCGTCCCTTGTGTCATTGTGATGACATGTGTGATGTGATGGGTTGTGATACATCTTCACAAGTGCATATCACAGCTCATCGCACCAAACATACCAACACCTGAATAGCTTCAACACCACAATTGTTGACTTGCTAATCGACTGTTCATCCATGGCTAGGCGATAGACCCTTTTGCTGCATATTGCATTTAAAATAGTCCATCAACAGTAACGAACAGACGGATATCAGATGAGAATCAAGAATGTTTCAAAAGTCTAGTCAACAAATGCATTCCGCCTAGATGACGAATAGCTGTTTAGCGGTGATAGATATGTGGATCACACAATTTAATGTGATGAGGTAATAAGGTAGAAATTGAATTGATGCGTAAATTGGTGGAAAATGCAGACGATTGAAAAGGAATATTTTGGTTAAAATATATATTTAATATTTGGTCCCTTCCATGAAAACCAGAAGTTGTGAAACATCAACCTGTTCACTTCTGATCGCAGAAAATGGTTTTAAAATAACACTACCTACAATCTCTCATAATTGAACGGACTGATAAAAAAAGCTCTCACGGTTGAATTGTGCACACATTCGTCACGAGTTGTGCTTTAGTCATGGCATTTCTCGTAACGAAAGCCCAGACAATGGTGATGCACGGTCGCAAATCTGTCACAAAATGTGCTTCAGTCATGTGCTAGAATCCCATGACTAGAAGCACAGTTTGTGAAAGACATGCGCGCAGACTGCCTTCGGACAAAGTCTAGGATAGTCTGTTGGCCTTATGAAAGCCTCTGATGCGTTGTGGGTGAGAAATAAAGTGAACATCGAAGGTGACGAACGCAATGTGATTGTTCCATTCATGTGCAGAATGATCGTCGATTCAGCGACAAGCGCGATGGACAGGTTTGCCATCTGTATCTGTATGAAATGCAGAACTGACCATCGCAAGCAAGGAACCGACGAATCAATGCAATTGGAACCTTGTGCTTAACTTTTTTCCTTAATTGACACTTTCAATAGCCAGCTTCTACTCCACTCCGTGATTGTGTGCTGATTTGCACTATTCAACGGCCCGTGATACACGTTAAAATTAAATGCATCGCAGCCCATTGAATAAATGGAAGCCAACACCAGAAGTCACGCATGAACTTGTTAAATGATTGGTTATGGACAAATTATTTTTCGCTGGTTGCGCGATGATACGTTGGATATAGTGAACGGTGATGCAGCTTATATTACGTATCACGGTCCAATACACCCAACCTACCAACGCATGCATATTTGTTGTTACATACAGAAAGTACATATATTAAAAACATGTCGCATTACCCACGGACCACGGTTGCAGCATCAGATGTAAAACAAGAACTCCGAAGCAGTCTAGTCGTGGAATTTACATGATATTCGAGGACGTGGCAGTGCACAGTCAATGTGAGCTACGTGGCGAGTCATGTTTTCGTAAAACACCATGATTCACATTTTAACTCGCATTGATCATGCGTCAGCGCTTCATTAGAAGGAGCATTTATTCTAAAAAAAAAAACTCATGGCAAGACGGTCAGCACTCAGCAGTTCATAAATTCAACGCAGAGACAACTTCGTCTAGACATGTGTACTACAACGCAGTTACTAAATCGGTTTCGCCGGTGCAGATTTGCTGCGTTCTATCAACATTGTCACTCAAGTGATGCACGAAGAACGTTTATATGCAGTCGCCTCATGCTGTGCGGTGGTACAGTCTGCGAGCTGAGGGAAGAGTCGTTTTAGATAACACGACCCGCCGCTCAGAGCGCAAACCGTACATGGCGAAACGGGCAGGCACTTCACATTGGTGTGCGGTGCCTACTAAGAATAAAGTGTCAGTTACAGCAAACAATGAAGAGAGATTAGACCTTTAAGAAGACTGAACAGCTGTAGAAGAATCAATTACCAGCTCCAGTGATCTTGGGTCACCCAAATTGCGTGCTCACACCCCGATCTTGCAGCTTTTCCTTGATCAGACCGGACATGTGAGCTCCTAAATTCGGCTAAATTCCAGTTGAATGGCATCAGCTGCCCGACCTAACATGTATTGCAGTCATGTTTTATGCACCAAGACTGACAATACATGCATAAGGACGGACAGGACTGCCCACAGCCCCGTGCTTTCATGCTGCACAGATCGTTATTACCGTATGCTTGAGCTTCCTTTGACAGTGCAATGACATATTAGGCACGCTGGGTAGTGATACATCTGAAATAATGCATACCACATCTCAGCGCACCAGACATGCCAGAGCATCGAGCCTATACTTTTTTCTTAAATACCATTCGATATTTTGACACATACCGAGCAACAGCTTAAAGGGACCCTCCCACCTTCAAAAAAGTTTATGAATTGGCATGAAAGTGATGTCGCTCGGTTCAGAAAGAGCGAAAACGAATATCTACCAAATTTCATCGAAAAATATTCACCGGTTTTCAAGATATTAGACTTTTACTTTTGTTTACTTTTTGGGATCTCCGCTGTTCCTAGCGACTTTATTTAAAAGTGCGGCATTTGTTGCGCGAAACGCAGCATATACCACCGCGTGCTACAAAACGTTTTAGTCAAACATTTAAAAATCGTTAGATATCTGCGCTGACGTCACACATTCAGAGGGGTATTCCTATGCATTAGCCCCTCTGAATCAAAATGCTGCAATTTTGAAATTAAATATTTCCGATTTAAGGCATTTCTCGATGTTGTGAGTGCCGAAACCGGTAATTGTGAGCCAGGGACCCCATTTTGGCTATCTCAACTCAAATCTAATGTTAAGGTGGGAGGGTCTCTTTAATGTCAAAAGCCATCGCAACTTACACGTCATTATTCTGTACGTTATTCCTCCTTTGTTTGTCATCGTGATGACATGTTAGATGTGATGGGAAGTGATGGAGCTCAAATAATGCATATCACATCCCAGCGCACCAAACATCCAACACATCGGCCGACGTCTACCATACCTTTTTTGGTAATGTAATAGTCCTATAGCCTTTGCTGCCGTGAACTTCAAGTTACATCAAGCATCAATAAGATGCCATTTTCCAAAAAGTACATGCTCACCGATCAGATTGGGGTTCAGCGATCTTCTTTTTTCTATGTAGAAGCACCCCTTTGTTAACCCGCGAGTTGCTGGGGGGGGCGTAAAACGCCCCCACTTTTTCGCCGAGCCATAGCCCAAAAACGGCGCGCCGCAGGCGCGCCAAATTTTGGGTACCTGTAGGGAATTGATTGAAGTTTATTGTGACAAAGTTTCAAAAAAATCGGTCGGAAAATTTTTGAGATATCGAGATTTTAGTGACGTCATGATTTCTGAGTTTTCGACCAAAAACGGCATATGTTCAAAAAATCATATAAAATCACAGAATAGACATATAGACATGCCGTAAACGCCATTAGACTGCCAATACCATGGAGAATCAAATGGCTATCTTCGATTATTGATTATCGTTCCGCATTTTCCAAAATCTTGAACTGAATCTTGGCAATTTCTCGTGACTACTTCACGACCATGATACATGAATTTCTTAAATTGAACTTTTTTAGCCAAACACGTACACATATGATAAAATGAATGTCACCATCGTGTTCTACGCCCCAAATTACCCATAAAACATGTGTCACAGGCTGCGAATATCAGTTTTTATTTTCGGGGATATGTGCCTGCCCGGTTGACCTGACCTTGACCCTGACCTATGCTTGACTGACCCCTGCATGGAGCTGACACTCTTGTAGGCCTTATATGATGGATTGTGCACCGTTTTGACAGAGTTTATGACGAGAGGCGCCAATTGCGAAGTCCTGAAGTCCATGCTACTGAAAGCCCGATTTCAAGTGTTTGACCTGACCTTGACCCGACCTGTGACCTCAAAATTCAACTTTAAAGTACTCATCTGAAGCGTCTCGTCGCGTTCTTTCGTTTGCCGCCTCGTGCGTTTCGCTGCGCCTATTGGTTCTCGAGTTATCGGCTGGGGGCGTTTAACGCCCCCCCCCCCCCAGCAAACGGTGGGTGGCGAAATACCCCAGCAACTGCCGGGTTAAGCTCTACTCGATTTGTCGTTATTCAGGCCAACATTGGCTCCTCTTCCCCATAGAATACAGCTTTCGACATTCATATTGCACCCAATGTTTTTACTGTACTCTCATGGACAATGCAGTGGCATGTCCAGCATGCTGGGTAGTGATGCAACTAAAAACATGCATACCACAGCTCAGCACAACAAACATAACAAAACATGAGGTGGTTATATGTGTGGCAGATTTAGGTGCGATGACCGGTGCCATTCTGACATTTTTATTAAGCACATGCTCATAACCACAAAGTTAACCTCTGGCACTTGACGCAAGTGAATTAACTGCTCGTCCGGTGCTGTGCGTTGACATAATCTGCGTGATGGGAGGAAAGGTGTTTAATTGGCACCCAACCGCCCAGTCCGAAAACCATGTCACGGTTAAAAGAGCGGTTCAATCCCTTTTTTCGAGATGCTTTCTGACCTCAGTGGACAGTGACAGTGATAAGTTCAACAGGGTCTCTCACCAAAAGGTCACCTCGTCCCTTGTGTCATTGTGATGACATGTGTGATGCGATGGGTTGTGATACATCTTTACAAGTGCATATCACAGCTCATCACACCAAACATACCAACACCTGAATAGCTTCAACACCACAATTCTTGACTTGCTAATCGACTGTTCATCCGACATCCATCGCAAGGGAATAGACCCTTTTGCTGCATATTGCATGTAAAATAGTCCATCAACAGTAACGAACAGACGAATATCAGATGAGAAGCAAGAATGTTTCAAAAGTCTAGTCAATAAGTTCATTATGCCTAGATAAAGAACAACTGTTTAACAAGTAAAAGGTTGATCAAATAATTCAAGGTGATGGTATAATAAGGGAAACATTGTATTGATTTATGAATTGCAAAACATGCAGATGATTTAAATTAAATTTTAGTTTAAAAATATTATTCAAGATATACGAGTACCTTCGACTTCCACCCACGATGCAGACTAGAAGTAATGAAATATATCGCTGACGTTAAAAAAAAAACACTCTTGGTCTCTAATACCTCATTAAGCTGACATGAAAAAACATCAGGTTGAATCGTGCACACATTCATCACGAATTATGCTTTAGTCATGTTCAGATATCACCAGGACTAAAACCACAACTCGAGAAAAACGTGAACAAATCTATCCTTTCAGACAATCGACTCCTGATGAACTGCAGTATCTTTTGTAATACAAGGCAAAATGATGACGACTCCACCCACACATCTGTCACAAAATGTGTGTCAGTCATGACTCATGTGCTATAGATCCCATGACTAGAAACACAGTTCGTGAAAGACATGCGCAGACTGATGCCATGAAGAATTCTGAACACATGCCAATCAATATATAAGCAGTAATGGTTTTGGCTTGGTTCATGGGCTTGGCAATTGGAATTGAGCGTACATTTCGCACAATCACTCTTAAGTTCGATGATGATGAGATCCAAATAATTTGCTACCGATTTAACGGTGACCGGCCACAAGCAAATTCAATTCGGTGCCTGCACGATGATACGCTGGACATAATAGAAAGTGATACAGTAAAGATAATGGATCACAGTCCATAACGCCCAGCGTAGAAGCGCATACGTTTTTTTTTTTGTAAAATGTCTTCTTTAACGGTAACGATAGCCTAGCCCGTGCTTGACTGCGCCTCCAGCCGAACGCCATTAACCGAGAAAGGGCGACTAACGGCCAGATTGGCCTAAATTCAAGTGAAAGGTAAATATGTCAAATTTAAAAGGTAGGTAAAAAAGAAAGAGAGGGGAGGTTTGAAGGCAAAGAGCTAGAGAGAGGGAGAGAGAGAGGGGGGACAGAGAGCGCGAGAGAGAGAAACAAAAAATAGAGTGAACTTAACTGGTTAGCTAGCTTTGATTCTCTGTTACCTTTTCTCATCTGATACCCTCTTAGGTGTTTAAAAAAGGCAACGAAACGTTTAATTTCACAACAAACCCGGAGTAAACCATTTACCTGTCTTTTGCTCGGCAATTGGCAAATAAGGCAGCTTATAACAAAGTTTACAATGTTCATAGCAGTTAACATAAATTTAATCAATTTGATTTAATTTCTGCTTCCACTGAAAAGGTTGTAAATACCTAATTGTTCGGATGAACTCTCTCTGGAGTATTGGTATTCCAACGGTCCATGTAATTAAGCAAAATTAACAGAAAATAATTTTTAACACGGATTCTTTGACGCTTATTCAATGAAGTCAAAGGCCGCTGCCACCGATATCAGTAGCCCTACTCTGAAATAGGCACACAATACATACATAATACACAGATACCCACCTGGGGTGGGACTAACCTGGTTGGCGTCCTAACGATCCCTGTCGGAGTCCGTCCGGAGTCGGCTGCTGCTCCGGTAGAGACTGCAGATGTTGAAGCAGGAGCGGCAGTCCAGCACCGTCAGTGGCAGGCGACCTCGTCCTCGGTGTCCTCCGCACAGCACCTCGTCACCAGGGTCCTCAGCACGGCACTACGCTTCACACGTCGCCGAGAGGGCCTTTTCTACCTTTTGAAGTGACCGCCTACTCCCCACGCATGCGCTATCATCCGACCAATCAGCGGGCTACCCTTGCGTGACGTAGGCATATCAGCGCCTCGGGCGGCACCTTCAACCGGTGGCGGCTCTTTCGAAGTTTCGTAAAGTCTACCGTTTTCCAAGTTTCGAAAGACGTGCACATTTGAGCCAAGCTCATAACTTGGGCAAAAATTGAAAATGCTACGGATGTAGGATGTACATAGCTTATAGAATATAGGGAACGCGTCAGCAATGCAAGCAAAAAACACAGACAGATCGGCTTATACCTTATATCCGTGCAAAGACAACCAATAAACACTGTTGAGTTCTCATTTGAGTACCTATATACTTGAAGAGGCCTGTTAGCTTGTTTGACATTTGACACTCGTAAGACCTCTCGACTCTCGATTTTCTGCAAACGCCACAGCCAACATGCGGGATGGGATGTTGCAACCTACCTCCCTTGTCATTGTATCCCTTATATGAACTGGAGCTTCACGGAAAATGACTAGCGTATCATCGTATGCGCCTTTACGAGACTCAGCGACTGGTACCCATTTTAGATATCCCAGGTCAAACAGTGACCTTTGAAGTTGTTTCAAGAAACCTTAGCTTACTGGTCCCGTTTTTTGGCGAATGCTTTGCTGCAATGGCTGCAGAGCTGTAAATTTGGCACTGTTGTGCCTTTCCGACCTCGTATGTCACCTTTAGAGCATCCGTCTAGCATATCGAGTTTTCGAGTCCATGTGAACCCAATTAAGTTTACTGTGCACCTAAGTCGAAATTTGACATGTGAGTGTTTTCCATGCGCAGCCGCATCAAACAATATACTTTTTCTTTCGAAAAAAGCTAGCCTGAGTGATGAAACCAGGCTAAGATCATGTGAAAGCCGGTCAGGTCAGGATGTTGGCTGAGGTCATGTATCTATCAAATATGTAATCCTTTTTGGCAGGTGAGTCGTAGTTTCCTTGGTGGCCTTTCCCGACCCGACACACCAACCTATTTGGCGTAGAATTATACAGGGTGACCCAGCAAAAGCAGGCCCCAACTTCCGATAGGCGTCATTTTTGAAGTAATCGTTTGAATTGAATGAAACTTCGGACACAACTGGTTTATTGTGTTCTAAGTACCATGTCAAAACACGAAAGCGACCGACCTCTCCTTGTTCAATCTAGAGCATGTGCTCGAGATGTCCTCCATTTAGCTCGTTACATTTCTTGAGGCGCAGCACGAAGTTGTCCATGACGGCCTTGCACACAGACCGAGGAATGGCTCTCATCTCCTCCCTGATGGCTTCCTTGAGGTCGGTGATGGTCCTGGGCTTCTCTGAGTACACCCGGTCCTTGAGATAGCCCCAGAGGAAGAAGTCTGGGGGACTCAGGTCTGGGCTATGGGGCGCCCACTCAAAATCAGTCTTCAGGCTGATCACACGACGTCCGAAGTTCTTTTTCAGCCAATCTCGGGACATCTTCGAGGTGTGACAGCTTGCTCCATCTTGCTGGAACCAGAACCTGTTCATAAGCGATGGATAGAGCGCATATAGCTCGCTCTTGAAGGCTTCGAGGACTTCAACATACCGTTCTTTGGTGACGGTCACTGTCGCTCCAGATTCCTCGAAGAACATTGGCCCGATGATTCCTCTTGCTGAGATTGCAGCCCATACCGTGCACCTAGGGGAATGCAGAGGCGTGGTGGCTACTTCTTGAGGCTTGGAGGTCCCCCAAAAGACATTTGTCTTCGAATTCACCTTTCCTTCAAGGTTAAAGTGAGCTTCATCGGAGGTCCAGATGAACTTCAGGAATTCTGGGCTTTCCTCCATTTTCTCCAACATCTTCACTGCCATAGCCTTTCTCTTCTCTTTGTCTGAGACAGTGAGAGTCTGTTTTGTCTGTATCCTGTATGGATAAGCCTTCATATCGTTAACAAGTACTCTCCTGCACGTTTCACGGGAAATACCGAGAGACTGACTTCGTTTGCGCAAGGAGCGTTTCGGACTCTGCTGAACTGACTCTCTCACACTCTCGATAAGTTCGGCTGTGCGCTTCCTGTTCGTACCTCCTGAGTGGCTTGGACGACGTTCACTGGCTGCGTTGAGGCTTTCAACGGTTCCAAACTTCTCAAAGTGGTCCACCCAGTTCTGGATCCTGCTCTTGGAGGGTGCTTTCTGACATTCAAACTCATGTAAGAAAGTCTCCTGAGTTTGCTTAAACGAGCTTGTCTTGTAGTAGTGTTTTACACAGTATATTCTGTGATCTAGCTTCCAGTGAGGTTTCTTTGAGTTGTCAGGTGTTGCTTCTGCCATGTCCTGAAAAATAAACCCATTTGGTCAATTATTATAGGAACTCTAGCAAAAAGTTAGCACGGGGCCCGCTTTTGCTGGGTCACCCTGTATGTTATAAACTACTGCAGCTTCAAGCGTTCCATGTAACTTTACACCGTATGTAACGTCATGCAAGGTTCAGCTTGCAAAATCAAAGCATTGGAACTTGCAAGGAGTTATGAGGGTATCACATCAAGTTTCCATGTGCTTGAGAAAGTTTCAAGGTCGTGTCATATTCCTTTTTAAGGGCTGGAAAGCCACATATATGTGATTATATAGATAAATGTGCTTGGATGGGCTTTTGAAAGCTCATCCAACCACTATACGAAAGCCCATCCAAGCACATTTATCTATGCGAGTATCGCATCAGTCGCACGTTGAACTGTGCTTGCAGTTGAAGGGAACGACATCTCATAGTTATATTTAGATAGGATCTCGCATGTGATTTTCTGACTGCCTAAATAGTCCATTCCCGGTTTTAATTTCCGAAAAAAAAAATCCCACATAGACAAATTATGAAGGTTCAGGATTTGACCAGTGACCACTTCTGTAAGTTTCAGCTCCCTGTATGAAATTTCCTGGCAGTAAGAGCAATATGGTAATGGCAGTCAAAACTTCTATAAGTTTCATCCCCCGCATAAAATTTTCTGGCAATAAGAGCGTTGTGAGGTCGCGACATTTTTGGATCTTGCAGAGGCTCACTTCCGACGTCAAAAGTCGGTGACCTGACCTGACCTTAATGCAAGCTGTGTGAAGTTCTCCATGGTGAACGTCTAATTCTAAGGTCAGTTATGCATACTTTGAATTCTCTATCTCTTACCTGTTCCGAGCGTAGTTTTAGGACTTGTTCTCAGCAATCGCGGGGGAATCATTGGCCAGTCTGGGGGCAACAATATTAACATCTATCGGATAGCAAAAGGTACGTAAAAGATGACAGATGCAGTGTGCATGCCTTTTACCGTTTTACCAAAAAGAAAATCTTCCGAAAAATTAATTGTCTCCATCGATTGACATTTTCAGGTGATGCTTCGAAGCCGTTCCAATCAGTCCAATACCATGTTGAGTGCGTGTACTGTACATTGCAATCAAGAGCAATATTGCCAGATATTAGCGGAAAGGAGCTGTTGAGAAGCCAGGTTTATCGGATGGTGACATTGCTCGTCAGCGCTTTACGCTTGACAGAAGCCTGACACCCTTGAAAGTTGAAACGGCTCAAACTGTCCGGCGACAAATGGATAATCCTATAATTACATGTGTTATCTGCCCGCTAATGTCCCCTCCGACTCGGCCGGTCGACAGCACCGCAGGAGGCTAGAAGGAACGGTAGTTAGGGCAGCGGGTTCTGTCTTTTTCGTGGGAAACAAACCTCGGGAAAACCCTGCACGTGAACAAGGCGTGGTGTCTCCCTCACACCGTCGCGACTTCTTGGAGGGACCACCGCCATCAGTGGTCCTTTCAGCCGGCTCCACGTGCTAGGGGTGACGGCCTAACGACAGGGGAGGGGTAGGGAGGCGTAGGGACGCCGGGTTGGCCGCCGCGCGGCGCCGGCGCTGATAAGGGCGCCGCAGGGGGCAGGGACAGCTGCCGGGGGAGGGCAGGAGCAAAGGGCAGCGGCTTGGGTGGGTAGCGCTCTCAACCCTGTAACCTGATAACTGGAAAACGATAAGATACAGCCAAACACTGGTGTCTTACATAAAACCAGGCATTGATATACATATATTAAAATATGTCCCTGTTTCATAATGCGTAGGATAACTGGTAAGGTGAGCCACACTTGATACCTAGTTCAATTAAATTTATTGTGATCAGACATATGTTGTGCATTCAGTAATGGCCAGGAAGTTATCCAGTTTCCTTCTCGCTCTTCCGAGCGTTACTAACCCTCGGAAGTTCTCTCGCGCAATGTCGATACTGGGTATCGCATTTCTCAGTCCCGCCGACTGGTCCTGATAGGCTGGCCCGCTGGGCACGGATGCTTTGCGGGCTGCCTACCTATACGCTCTGAGCGGAAAGAGAGCAAGAGAGCGAGCGAGAGTGACTAGTGAGTGAGTGTGTGTGAGAGAGAGAGAGAGAGAGAGAGAGAGAGAGAGAGAGAGAGAGAGAGAGAGAGAGAGAGAGAGAGAGAACGGAAGGAGAAAGAGAGAGAGTGAGAGAGAGAGAGAGAGAGAGAGAGAGAGAGAGAGAGAGAGAGAGAGAGAGAGAGAGAGAGAGAACGGAAGGAGAAAGAGAGAGAGAGAGAGAGGGAGAGAGAGCGAGGAGAGAAATAGGGCATAGTGAGAGGGCGCAAATTGCAAGGATCGAAGGCTACCTATGGGGAATGGGAAAGACACTTTAACCCGCGCCCTGCTGGGGGGGGGGGTGTTTGAACACCCCCCCTTGTGGTTTTTCGCGAATATCTCAAAAACGGCGGCGCGGAGCGCCGCCGTTTTTGGTACACCTTATCATACATCAATTCTACACATGTTGTGAAAATTTCAGACCAAGGTCATTCAAGGTCAGGTCACCAGGTCACTTGAAGTGACCTCACCTCATAAAAACTTTCAATGTCTGTCATAGCTACACCGAGTGACCGATCGCTTTGAAACTTTCAGCGATTGCTAAGAGCAATAGAATGTACAAAATGTATATCTCAGAATTTTGATATCGATGACCTAAGGTCAGGTCAATTTTGCGACCTCCCCATTATAAGTCAATGGGAGAAAATTGAAATGCGCCTCTTTTGGGTGAAAGACATTATAAACACTCCCAAACACCGAATTACAAGTGGTTTAGACACACTGAGCTTGAAAATGGTGTCCGTGACCCTTGTTTATGCCCTGAGGTCATCTTAGGTCACGAATGGTATCTAACAGTTTTTCGCAAATAACTTTTGATAGAGGCATGCTAGAGCGATGAAAACGCCTTAGATGTGTTCAGCTCGACGATACGGATCGACTGATATGCAACATGACCCTTTCCGGTCAGGTCATGACCTTGACCTGAGGTCAAATTTTCAAGTTGACCGTTCAAGGTCAAGTCATAGTTCATTCGATGGGTCTTGACGAGAGGAACACGATGCCGGTAAAAGTAAGCTCGTACAAGACTTGGGTCAAAAGTTATTGCAGAAAAACTGTTTTCGAAAAAATCGGCTATTTTTGCAGTTTTTGCCCCCTGCAGGCAAAACCGTTGACGTTAGGTCAAATCTGAGAGAATTACTCAGAAAGGGCGTTAATAGGGCTATCGAATGCGCTTTTCCGCGGCGCTGTAGCTCTATTGGTTCCCGAGTTATGCGTTGGCTTCTTGGAAATTTTCGACATTCGACCTGGAAATCGGCGAAATTTTGCCTTCAATGACCTCTGGTGACCTGACCTTTGACCTGACCAAAAAATTGACCGAAATGATTTCGTCATTATTTTTTACGCTCTTTCGAACGCCGCCTTCCACGTATCGCTACGTGGCCCAGGAGCCGAGTTACAAGGGGGGGGTGTTCAAACACCCCCCCCCCCAGCAGGGCGTGGAAATCCAGGACCCCCAGCAGGGCGCGGGTTAAACAAGTTCTAACATTTTTGTGGTTTGCAGTCCTTTGCAATTTAACCCGCGCACCGACGGGGGGTCGGATATCCGCCCCCCCCCCCTGAGATTTTTCGCGAATAGCGGGAAAACCGCGGCGCGTAGCGCCGCGAAATTTGGTATGACTATAACCTCATCAATTTTACACATGGTGTGCAAGTTTGAACTTCCTACCTTTTAAGGTCAGGTCACCAGGTCACTTTGAATGGCCCAACCTCAAGTCACTTTTTTGCAACTTTGTCACCGTGCCACAGCTACAGTAGATGTCGGAGGCCTTTGAAAGTCGCAGGATATTATTAGGTCATTAGTAGCTACAATTTGTATATCTCAGAATTTTGATATTGGTGACCTAAGGTCAGGTCAATTTCGCGACCTCCCCATTATAAGTCAATGGGGGAAAAATCAACTCCCTGTTTTTATCACTAAAACGGGTCGGAATGGCCCCATATACTTTACATGACTTCATATACGATCGACCTTCACTACCTTGAGGTCTGTTTTGCTGTTGGGCAGCTGTGAGGTCAAGTGACGTCATCAAAGGTCACCAAAGGT
This sequence comes from Amphibalanus amphitrite, assembly GCF_019059575.1. Classification (NCBI taxonomy): domain Eukaryota; kingdom Metazoa; phylum Arthropoda; class Thecostraca; order Balanomorpha; family Balanidae; genus Amphibalanus; species Amphibalanus amphitrite. The sequence continues at coordinate 62,457 of NW_024882486.1, read as the reverse complement.
TTTTGGCCAATAACTCCGTACAGGAACAAGATACAGACGCGTGGATGGTCTCATTGTGTTCAGCTCGTCAAGACGCATCGAATGATATACATGATGACCTCGAGGTCACGTGACCTGAGGTCAACCTTTGACCTTGACCTTTCGAGGTCAACATATATATCATTCGATGCGGATTGACGAGAGGATCACGATGATACCCTTAGTTTGTTTCTATCTTGACTAATTCGAAAGTTATTCGGGAAAAACTCTCTCCATATCTAGCGCCGCCATTTTGACTTTTTCGACCCCTGTGACGTCATCTTTGACCTGACCTGAAAATGACCTTTGTAAAAATTGTAGATCTTGGCCGTGCGTATCCGAAGCCGTTTACCGCTTGTCGCTATCTTGCTTCGTTCTCGAGATCTTAGGGGGGGGCGGTCATCCGCCCCCCCCCCCCCGTCGGTGCGAAGTTGGCGCAGACCCCCGTCGGTGCGCGGGTTAATAAATGACTTTCTTTGGTATTTAGCAAATGTGATCTATGAAAAATAGTACCTTTTTTACCAGCTGCATATGCAGTGGAAAGGCTGCTGGTATTAAGACACGCAGTGCAAGGGTTCCAATATACTTACTCGCAGTGGAAGGGAGCGAATGTAGCTCCCCCACCCCTCCTGAGATCTCAGCTCCTATAGAAGTAATAAAAACGAAAGTTGGAGGGTGGGTGTAGAGAACTCTGTTGTGTGTTAATTTCATGACATGTCTTCAATGTCTTCAAGGTCAAATGAGTTCAAACGTGGTCATATTGGTCACATGAGGGACGATTTTTTGTTTATGCGTCCATAAATCAAAAGTTCCCGGCCGAGTTCTTGTTTATTTCATTATACGACAGAAAAAAAACATTTTCGAGTATATATTGAGAATCTCAAGTTAACCCAAACATAAATGTGGCAGCTGGAGCCGAGGTCTGCTAAGAGTAAGCGCCCGGGCTGAGGCGGAGATCGGCCGACGCGGGAAACATTTTGCAGTCACAAATTTATGTTTACACTCTCATAACCCAAATTGTTACCCACCGATTTTCATATTTCTTTGACCATAAGTTTACCTGTACATTTCTAAGTCTTCGCACAAGATTTGACGCGAATCGATCGTTATTAGCGGTAAGCAGCGCAATGCAAAAACAGAACCGTCCTGCGCCGGGCACAGTCAGGCGGCGAGTAACCAAAATGGATGCGTTTTCAGCGTCTGAGTCCAGTGCCGCACACATCTTTTCCGTCCTCCGTGCAAGAAATTATGATGCCCCCGCAGACGATCTTAAAATTTCAGGAGCAGATAGAAGTCGCTGGGCCCAGTTCGAGACTGTGCGATTACGATTGACCTTTCCCCATCCCTCTGGCTTCCTCACGTGTGTCAAATGACAGTCTGTCGTGCGTTGTCGTGCTGAAGGTTCTGCTGAAATGAACGGCGTCAAAATTGTCATCAATTGGAATCATTAGTTCTAATGCAATTGAGTAACTAGCCTCATTCTACATAGTACGAATAGATATTGACTGAACTGACTTATTTGTCGTCAAAAAGTCGAGGCAGCAGCGCGTTGTTCCATCGAATATGTAGTTATGAAAGAACGTTGGCCTAAGAAATTTTGGCCAGCCCCTGGCACGTTTGCAGTATTTACTCTCGTGACTTCGCTACTGGCGCTGAGAAAACTAAGAATTGTTCATATGTGTGCCAAACACGGCCGTTTCCAACGTATTTCATCGTATTACATTTCTACAAACTTCGGTTTTGATACTAACAAGGCACTTTTTTAGCGTCATGAAGTGAAAAGATTTCTCAATTAATTTTCAATTAGCAACACATGCCCTTTAAGTCACCTTTCATTTAACTCAATTAGCTGATCGCCCGATTTATCTTCATAATCTGCTCATTAGCAGGTATGTTGGTCCACCACCTCCCGGTGAATAAGTGAGATAAGACACAGTGCGGCCACCTAATCCCCTACCTGCGCACCCGATCCCTTGACATTTGACAGAGGTGGCTCGTCAAAGTGTCTACCACATGTCAGTAAGGCGCCGCTGCCTTCCGCTTTATTCCTAGTGACATAATTAGCGTCACCACTCTCCCCAGGAGCGGCGGGACCCCGGCAGGATCAAAGGGACCGCCGTCCGCCGGCGCAGTCCGGGGGGTCCGGCCGTACGTACGTCTGATTAGAGATAAGATAAGCACCGTGGGTGTGCGCGCTAACCAGAGGTGACCCCTCCTCCTTACCTCCCTCCGTCCATCCCTCCGCCGCGCCGGCTCTCTCCGCCTCCCCCTCCCCCCCTCCTCCACGGCCTCACTTAGTACCGTGTGACCGGACGCTGACCGGCCGGGGCGGGGCGGGGAAATTACGCCATTGCAGCCAGCGCTGCGGGTCTCAGTAAGATCGTTAAGCATTCTTACCGACTACCGCAAGCACTGGATTGCTGCTATGAGAGTTTTCAATGTGTTGTGTTTCAATGTCTAGGTTTTGTTTCGGTCAGGCAAAATATTGCTTGCTTTTTTTTCCCCATGTATTACACAAATACAACAAATACAAGCAGTAACGTAAACGTATCGCTGGCCTGCTTTCTAGCGCGCGAACCGCTGGCTCCCTAACCGATCGTAGCATGACTCGAACACACGCTGGGGGGGGGGGGGGCAAACACACATCAAAAGGGTCTAGTGGCTGGGAGGGGGCGGCGGGCAGCGGGGAGGCAAGGCCCCAGCGGGGGCAGCAGGCGCTTGCCCGCAGCCAGCGACGAGTGCACCTCACACGACTGCATCGACGACGGTAGCAATGCCTCAATGGGGGCGGCAGCAGCAGCCGACCGGCGGTCGGCGGATCAGCAGCGGGCGGCGTCAAAAGTCTCTGGTGCGGCGGCGGCGGATGTGCACGGCGGATAAGTATGGATGGATGTTGGAAAGTAGAGGATCTAGCGGTAGTTATCCTAATATATTTAAAAGCGTACCCCACTTCTCTATTACCTCTCCCATCGCCTGTCGCTTGAGAGCGGCGCCCTTTTCTTTCATCGCTTCAGATTTTAGTAGAGAAATGAATAATTGTTTACTAGGCGCTTGAGATTTGTATTTTGCTGTTGTTTGTATTTTTTAAACAAAGTTATTATTAATATTTGTATTTTACTTAGCTTCTCTATTGTAGGGAAGAAGAAGTTCGCAGAGTCAATGCAAATTTCCACGCGAAATTCTTCCCTTAACCCTCGCCCCGTTGGGGGGGGGCCATTTTGGCCCCCCTGTGGTTTTTCCTGAATAGCAAGAAAACGGCGGCGCGCAGCGCCGCCAAATTTTCAGTACCTTCCCGGGCATCAATTTGACACCTTCACACCAAATTTCAAGTCTTAGGTCACCTTAGGTCAGGAGTTATTGAGGTCAAACTGAGGTCATGTTCGAGCAAAAATGAGCAAAAAACATGCAATCTTGAAACGCTCACCAAATCTACAGTTATCAAGCAATTTCAAAGTTCTTTATATGGTCTAGTAGACAAAAGGCGGCGCTACAAAACTGCTATCTCGGATTTTCAAAATTTTTGGTTTTTGACCCAAAAAAAATTAAAAAATTGATTTTTTTTAGAAAAACTTTGAAAACATCCAAAAAATTTCCGAATTTCGAAAAAAAAAACGGAATATATGTGATAGTCCCAGCGCTCTTCTATATACATACCAAATTTCAGATCGATATCTCGTTTTTTGGCCAAGTTATAGCGAAAAAACTGTTCAAAAATGATGACGTCAAATTTTTGAACTCAATTTTTAGCAATTCTAGACCTCGTACGGCAAAACAAAGACCACCATTGAACTCCCCGTGACGAGCTGCATCGATTCGATACCCATTTTATGCAAAAATATTAACTTTGAAATTTGACCTAATTTGACCTGACCTTGACCTGACCTTGACCTGACCTTGACCAAAACGTGATCTAAGCTGGCCCCAAAGGCTGCCTGACCCATATAATCACATTTGTCATGTAAAATGGACCATAAAACATGTATCACACGACACTTTCATATTGTGACCCCCCCCCCCCGTGACCTGACCTCTGTGACCTGACCTGGTATCAGTGACCTCAAATAGCAAAATATGTGTTTGAAGAACATTTCCCCATCGATGATTTTCAATGAAATGCATTTTACTCGATTTTACAACGCATTTCTTGAAGTGCCTGTAAACGGTGAAAATTGGACCTTTGACCTGACCTGTGACGTCATCGGTTTGACCTAGGTCAATAAAATTGGGTCACAAGGTAGTTCCCCGTTGGGGCTATCCAACGCCGTTTACCGCTTGTCGCTATGTTGCGTGGTTCTCGAGATCTTAGGGGGGGGCCAAAATGGCCCCCCCCCAACCGGGCGCGTTGCTCGGCAGAGCCCAACGGGGCGCGGGTTAAGTAAGTTTTTGTCTCTGATATGAAATTTTGAACAATAGCACAATCCCACAGCATGTGTTTGAGAGTTTCTTCATTATTCATGCAGAAAGTGCATCGCGCGTCATCTGCTATCCCGATTCGTTGTAAGAATGTATTTGTAGCTATTATACGGTTTGTTATGCGGTAGTGTAAACTTTGTAGATACGTATTCTTTGTTGAAGCTAGCACGTCATGCATAGTCGCATGATTTATCATGCCTACGTCCCTTGTCCATTTCTGTTCAAGTTTACTGTTTTCGCCGCTCTTCTTTTTGCGCAAGGCGTTGACAAGACTCTCATATACTATTCGTGATGTTTTACTTCTTTGGGAAAGCAAAGCGATTTGAAATGGAAGTATTGGGCATATTTTATTTTTCATTTTACAGTTGATGTTTGTGATGTGAGCTGATATATTCTTTGTCAAAGAGGTATAGCATAAGAACGTCATTTTAATGTTGTATGCTTGTCTGATCTGTTCTTTGTTCAATAACGAGCCTGTTTCGTTGCAAAATAAATCGGCGATAAACCGTAATCCTTTATTGTCCCATTCCTTAACAATGGTCTTTTGAAATCTTGTATATTCTGAAAACCATAGTTTAGCGGACAAAATGTCATTCTTATCAGTAATATAGGTTTTACAAAATGTTGCCCATGCATTGAGGACATCCTTCCAAAAATTGTTTCGAAGTTTTTTAGCTACGTCCAACAATTTCAAAGTCCCGAAACAAGCCACCTTTTCTATAGGTGGAAGCATTTCTCTTGCGACCATAGCCCACGATGTCTTCTGGTCCGCCCAATATAATCTTTTCAGCCAGGACGTTTTTAAACTCGACACAAATGACGAAATTTCTACCATTCTTAGGCCACCTTTAAGATAGTTTTGTACAAACGCTGATCTTTTAACTTTATCAGGTCCATTATTCCAAATAAAACCGAATATAAGTCTGTTTATTTGTTTAATATACTGTTCACTTGGATCTGGGAGCGAAGTAAGTACGTGTACCATTTTGGAAATAAGTAATGCTTTTGTTACTGTTATTTTCCCTATTAGAGTTAAATGTCTTCTCCGCCATTGTGCTATTTCTCTGACAATATTTGGTAAAATACTGTCCAAGTTATTGGCTGTTATGTTCTCGTTTGATTTATTGAATAATATTCCTAGAACTTTAAGCTGATTTACGACAGTCACCCCCAACTCCGTGAGAGCGGTTTCCTGGATATTTCTACCAATTGGGAGACATTTTGTTTTTTCTAGGTTCAGTTTAAGCCCGCTGACATCAGTAAAACTGGTTAGCTCTTGTATGACGCCACTTATTGAGCTTGTTTCCGGGCTTGAAAAGAGAACTAGGTCATCGGCATATTGCGACACTCGCACCTCTGTTTGTCCAGAAATTTGTATGCCTTTTATGAGTTTCGAATCGTTTAACTGGTTCGCGAGAGGTTCTACTATTAAATTAAATAAATAGCCTGACATAGGATCCCCTTGTCTGATGCCTCTTTCCATTGTGATTTTTGGGCCAAGAAAACCATCGAGGAGAATGCGAGAGTGTAATGCTGGATTGAGGTAAAGAGTTTTAATGAGTTTTCTGAAATATATCCCGAAGTTGTACTTATCTAGCGCTGACGATACAAATTCCCATGAAATTGTGTCGAAGGCAGCCTCGAAATCTATCGCCATCACTATACCAGATGTTGAAGAATTATTTAGATGTTCAATGACATCGTACATTACTCGGGTATTTTCTCCAATGAAGCGGCCTTTGATGTATGCGGTTTGGGATGGTGAAATAAGTTTCTGTATGACACTTTTTATTCTATTGGAGATGGCTGCAGATATTATTTTAAAATCGACATTAAGGAGTGTAATCGGTCTCCATCCTTTTGTCGATTTCTGCTGGGATCCTGGCTTTGGAATAAGTTTGACAATGCCCATGTTATGCGAGTTAATATTTTGCCCTTTTTCAAATCTCTCAATCCAAGCACGGTAGAGAAAACCACCCAAATAAACCCAAAATTGTTTGAAGAAATCAGCTGTAAACCCATTAGCCCCGGGAGACCTCCCTTTCTTCATACTCATCAGGGCTATGTACAATTCTTCTTTTGATATAGGTCTATCTAAGTTACTCTTTTCATTTTCAAGCATTTTACGTTTAATGTTTTTGTCGAGGTACGTATTAGGGTCTGCACTCATGTGCTTCTTTTTGTATTTATTTTGAAGATTATCCGAGAAGTGTTGAAGTATTTCTTCTGTGTGTGTTATTATTTTTTCCTCAAGTTCTATGACCTGAACTGAATTTTTAATTGCATTCCGTTTTTCAAGTGACAGAAAATATTTTGTACATTTTTCGCCGTCTTCGTACCAGTTTACTTTCGACCTTCTTATCGAGCCTTCTATGCGCGGTCTACGTATATCCTCTAGAGACTTCTGTAATTCCTCCAAGTGTTTAAAACCGCAGAGATTTGGTTGGGCGTCTAACGCTGTTTTCAATTCGCTTATTTTGTTCGTAATTTTAGTTTCTTGTTCTCTGAAGTTTCTTGCTCTTCGTTTTGAAAATTTTACTGTTTCACCCCTGATAAGCATTAACAATGTTTCGTAAAATAAGCTACAGTCAATTGTAAGTTCTATTGAATCGAAGTTTTTGTGATTTTCGACGAACTCCACAGAGTATATTGGAACAGCATATTGTTTAACGGCGTCAACAACCACATTTTCGATAAGGCTTAGGTAATTTTTATCTTCCAACAACGATTCGTTAAACATCCATAATCCAGGTCCTTTTTTCTTTTCGGTGATATTTATCTGCATTGTGACTATACTATGATCTGATCGATAGCCTGCCTGGATGGTACTGGCAATGAGCTGTGCAGTCATATGTTCGCTGATAAAAAACATATCCAGTCGTCCAAATTTGTATGGATTGACCTTGGACCAGGTGTATGATTTTTTGCCTGGATTTATCTGGGCCCATGCGTCTACCAGACCCTGTTCTTCAGTTACCTGAATAAACGCATCTCTCGCTTTTGGGTTATTTTGCTGTAAGTAGTTTGAATCATTTTTAAAGTCGACAACGAAATTAAAATCTCCAGCAATTATTACGTTTTCTATCGAGATTCTATCAAGTTTATCACAAATATTGTAAAAGAATAAAGGCCAGTCGTCGTTTGGTCCGTAGACGTTAATTAGCGTGTATGTATTCATAAACATTTCGAAGACAATAATGTTGTAATTTCCTGTCGGGCAGTGCTCTTCATAAATAATTTTGTGTTGGGTTCGTAAATTAAAGAGAATTGATGTGCCTCTACTGTTGAACGTTCCAAACGAATGATAACATCGGCCGGGCCATAGCGTATTGAAAAACGGAGCTTTTCGCTTTGTTAAGTGTGTGTCTTGTAAAAAGTACACGTCATATTGAAGGTTGTTCAAGTAATCAAGAACATCTCGCCTTTTCTCTGAACTGCCCAATCCTCGGCAGTTGAAAGTCAAACACTTTAGTTCACCCATTGTTGACAATTTGCAAATGGTACGGTGCTGATAAATGACTTGACATTGCTATCATAAACTGTTGAGGGTTTGGGGGTGGGAGAAGATACAAGAGGAAGGAAATGTCTCGGCAAAAGCCAATCATAACGCCGCCGCCAGCACACCGAGAAGAGTAGACAGCCGTACCGCGCCGATCTCCGCCGTCCGCCGGGCCGGACCGCACCACCGCCAGCGCCATCAGACAGCGCCCCGCCGCCGGCATTTGCTTAGCCATAATAATTTGTGGGTTCAGGTCTCCGGTTGCATTATTCTATTGTCCGTTTGCCCTGAATAATTAGTCATGTTTTCTAACTTACAGTAACAATACACAAATGGCAAGGTAGAGCGGATAGGGCGCTGCAACATACAGAATGGCTTGTCAAACGCATAGATGGCTGCCAAGATATACAACTTCCCTTTAGGAATGAAGCTCAGGCTGCACGGGCACGGGTAGATTTCTGTGTTTTATCGTTTATTATTATTTTTGGCCTGGCGTAGATAGTTGCCTTTTGGTTCGAGTGCTCTCACACATGTCATCGATTTCACGGTCCTTGAGAGATTTCAAGTTTTTTTTTGCAGCCGCTACGCCTGTTTATTTGACAACTTACAAATCGTCTCTTTTCTTAGATAATGGGTATAGCCCCATTCCTACTGGCTACTGCCCCAAAATTGACTCCTATTGATGCATCTGGTATTGTCACAGCGCGTGTCCATGTTAAATCAGGGACTTCGAAATTATTCCGCTTACTAAAACTCCGCAATGATTGCGCTCTCAAATCGCATATTGCTCGCGCCGCTTCTGGCATATCGATCGACAACGGGTAGGCAGATCGCGTCCCAAATTGGTTGGCTTTCCTGTCAGGATCAATTGGTAAGAGATCTGCACAGTGCACGAGTCAGTTGAGGCCTCACTTGGCGCGCGCGCACAAGTAGGAACCGCTCCTAACTAACATTTTAAGAATGGCCGGGCCGATTGAACTCAATGCTGATGTACTGTTATGAAACAGAGGGGTGATCCACACAGGTCAGTTGGGGTCTCACTCGGCACATGTGCACTTGCAGTGGCGGTTTGAATTTCTACATCTCAAGAACGATTGGACCGATCGCGCTCAGAATCGTTGGGCTGATAGGAACCGGGTAGATTGGTGATACTCGCATTTCAGTTGGGTGTCTCACTTTGCAGGGCTGCGGGTTTAACCCTCGCCGGCACAGGGGGGGGGGGGCTGGTGCAACCCCCCCTAAGGTTTTTCGCGAATAACTCGCGTAAAAAGCGGCCGATTGCGACGAAACTTTCATTACACTCGCATTGATCAATTTTACACCTACCCTGAAAATTTCATGACCCTGACCCCAATGACCTTTGACCTGTGACCTCTTTTCTGTGACCATGTTTGGCCGAAATCGCGGTTCGGCGCATGTCGGCTCGCATTAGCCGCGCGTTTGCAAGCTTTTCGTGGTTTCAAACGTTCAAACATGCGATTTGATGTTGCTCCCATGCATTAGGGTGGGTGTCAAGGTCACCTGAGGGTCAGGTCAGGTCATTGACCTTTGGTGACCTTGGGTGACCTCGGTTCACTTTTTCGAGTTTTACATGTTTCTAGGCTAGTTTTTGGAGCTGAATTCGAATTTAGTAACCATTTGAACATTTACGAAGTAGTTTTGGTGCCTTCGTAACATGTTACGAAGCTGTCAGAGGCGGTTGACACGTATTACGAATACCCGTCACAACCCCTACCGGTTGACCTGACCTGACCTGACCCGACCTGGTCTAAATGCTTAAAGACATCATCTCTGATCAAAACTTACACGATATTCGTGATCAGCACCCCGAAAAACCACACAGCAGCCACACTTTACGACTTTCTAACAGGTCCCGATTTTCCCGGTTTTCGGGTCATTGACCTGACCTGGAAGGTCACCCGATGACCTAGGACCTTAAAATTGGGTATCTTCGGCTTCGTCTCGTGACGGGCAACACGCTCGTTTTTTCCGCGAAGCTTTAGCTCGATCAGGGGCCAAACGCGAGGGGGGGTCGTACCAACCCCCCCCCCCCCTTGTGCCGTCGAAGGACTCAAAATGGCCTGTGCCGGCGAGGGTTAAGGCTCACTCTTACGTTCACTTTCCTGTAACCCAAAAAGGCGTCCTTCATTACTGATTATATTTGCTGTGGTGTGTTGACTGTTGATTGTCACCGAACGTAACGCGATAAAAAAAAAAATCATGGTGTACCACACTACTATCACCACGTCAAGGCATGAGCGAGCAAAGGAAGAAAAGTGTCACCGGGGTGATGAAGGGCCGAGGCCAACAGAATGGTCAAGGCTTTGGGTCAAGGCCGGCTGAGATTCTTATAAAAAAAAAACTTGTTGACTCAACACCTAGATCATAAGTGTAGATCCAATTGTCCACTTTTTACGCTGACATTGACTCGACGACAGTCTGGCACGCCAGAAGCTGTCAGTCAGTTGCTAAGCAGTGTCGATCAACAGAACTGTTCATGCCTCAATGGATTAACTATTACTATTTCTCAGCCACTTGCGGGACCGCTAGCCGGCCCTTTATCCACAATGTACTGCGCTCAGGCCGCTTGGTAACATTTCGTCACGGCTCACGAGTCACGCTTCTGTTAAAGGTGATGTGGGCTGTTCAAATCTCACATCGTCTCTAAAGTCACGTCGCTGTGCAACTAAAGTAAGAAATAGAGCTGTTTCGATGAAATTGTTAATGTTTGATTACTCACAGCTTACCTATCTATAAACATATGAAAATCTAAATAACTCCCACTCAGGAAGAGCTGGCTGATGGCTCACCTCCTCGCCTTCTCATTTAACCATTTTACAATTAAATCGGTCATGCTATATGAGTCATGTCAATGTCAAATAGGTGCAAATATCAGGTAATTTGTATATTCCTACATTTGATTTTTATTCAAGCAGCTTTGCATCCGCGGGTCCTGTCATATTTATATACATTACAGCAATCTATTCGGGACAAATGTGAAGATTTGTGAAAGATCTTGTGATAAAAAATGCTATTTTGACACAGAGACTGAACGAATTATAGACTGGAGTCTCTTGGAAAAGAAAGGAACTAAGCCTTATCAGAGCATAATCATCACACAAGAAAACATTGCGCACAAACACAGCCCTGTCTTGGTATGCGCTTAGACCATGGACACCTGGTACAGTGTGACTGAACGAAGACAAAACTGACCGCGTACGGTCCTAATGTCATCAGCATGGCTAATACTCCTCAAGGAACCAGCATGCAACATGGAATCAGCGCAGATCGTCATCAGCACCGACGAAACCCGACCGATGTCGTCACTTCTTCTGAGCTTCAGACATCCATCTCAGAGAGCAAGGAGTGCCCTTCACAGCCGTCAGACTGCCCCCTGCAGGCGCACGGAGCGCCGGCTCTAGTGGGCGGCCACCGGCAGGTTGGTCGCCACCGTGCGGAAGCCCAGCGCGTCGGCCACGTAGCTGACCTTCTGCGGGATGCCGTACGAGTCGACGTAGCTGTAGGAGCCGCGCACCACGCCGTCGGCAGTCTTCACCTCGTTCTTGGCCGAGCTGCCGGTGTTGTAGCCGTAGGCGTACTGGCCGAGCTCGTCCTGCTGGTGGGACTGCGAAACAGTGGCGGTGCCGACGGCCACCGGCGTCACGGCCGCAGCCACCGAGTAGCCCAGCGGCCGGCTGGCTACAGAGTATCCCAGCGGCCGGCTGGCTACCAGAGAAGAGTAGCCTAGCGGCCGGCTGGCTACCAGAGCAGAGTAGCCCAGCGGCCGGCTGGCTACCAGTGTAGAGTAACCCAGCGGCCGGGCGGCCAGCAGCCCGGAGTAGCCCAGCGGCCGGCTGTACAGCAGCGATCCAGAGCCGAGCACAGCCGCGGCGGCCAGCACAGCGCACACCATCTGTGGGGCAGATAAAACGGACACAGGTCAGTGATGTGGACTGGAGACCATTCGAGAACTAGTGCTTGAATGGCGCCGTAAGCACTTTTGGGAAGTATTTGACATCTGCTATTCCTACTCAGCAAAGCTAAGTGCATGTCTTTACATTTATCGCATTCCATGGAGGTTTAACTTACCAGAGACTGCATGTTGAAGCTGGTTGTTCGACTTGAGGAGTGCCAACTGAGGGCGGGCGCTGCCTCTTATACCAGTCTGGGGTGACCCCCGCCCGGCTTCCGCTTACGGGAACCGGGCGGGGCCGACCCCCCCCCCCCCCCCCCTCCCACGCGCCTCACTCCATTGTAGTCGGTCGATACTAATAACCTTGTTGATCGCGGCACGCGCTATGCGAGCACTACCTGACCGATGTTTTTGCCTTGTTAGCGCTGGCCAACTGCATAATAATTGGGGGCGATGTTTGAGTGCCCAGCAGCTTTTTCTTCCTAGCGACAGCACAACTGTGTATATACGCGGCGCCGAACTTTTTCAAAATAATTGATTCCGATCGCTTACATTGCTGTCATTCAAGAGAAAGTTCAAAGTTGTATTCTATTTATACATACCAGTACCTATAACGCCTTTTGGGGCGACTAACGGAGCGAGCGAGAGGGTGAGCCTTGCACGTGCGAAATTTCGAGGGGGTACCTCCAGCTGACTTGTGCACGGCACCCTACTAACCGGTCTCTAGCGATGTGCCAAATTTGAGCACAACCGGCCCAGCCGTTCTCGAGATCTGGAAGCGGCACCCTGCACGTGCGCACGTGCAAAATGGGTCCCAACTGACTTTTGCACGACACCCTACTAACCGGTCCCTAGCCATGTACCAAATTTGAGCGCCATCGGTCCAGCCGTTCTCGAGATCTGGAATCGACCCCTGCACGTGCGCACGTGCAGCAGCACCCCAACTCCGGCACATGGATACGCATTGCCTAGTGGGTGCCTACCTGCATGCCAACTTTCAGCGCAATCGGCCAAGTAGTTACCGAGATATTTCAACAATTACAAAAGTGACACCTCTTCGTTTTGCACGTGGCACGTGCATAAGGGGTCACCCACATGCATCGGGAATAGTCCAATACTTGGTAGAAGGAATGAAGCTACCCTACAAAAATTACCGCATGTAAATCGGTCAAGTGGTTGCTGAGATATAAGCGTCGCAGAATCGTGACCACGGCCGGCCGGCCGGCCGCTCATACTCAGAAATTTCCGTTATTCTACGTAACCGAAGGTTTGTTGTCAATAGTTAAAACACTATTCTTTAATCTTTAGCATTGTGTTTTTCTATTGACAAACAAATCTGAGTTCCCTGACAATTTGGCAAAAGCTTAAGACTCCGCTCGCTTCGCTCGCTCCGTAATAAGTGGATGACGCTTTGATTAAAGCAGGGGTCGGCAAATGGTGGGGCATGCCCCCTTTGGGGGTAATGGCGCCCTTCGGCGGGGGGTAATGAGGGCCTCTGAGAAAGCCTCATCTTTTTTAGATTTAATGGCTCCCTTGATGGGACAAACATCGCAACTGTTGTGCCCCAGGATTCAAAGATTAGTCGAGGTCAAACGCACAAAGCATGAACTGATGAGCTGGCGCATGTCAATTTTCATGTAGCTGCTCACCATTCCGTACAGTCGTTGAAAGTAACTGTCATGTACCAACCGGCGCTCGTCTATTGGCGTTTTCACAGTCACTAACGCAAGGCAGAGGAGTCGTCCATGGCACCCTGACCTGGGCACCTCGGTCTCTGAGCTGGAGCTTTGCAGAAAAATTGAGCTTGTTGCCCGTGAAGATAAGCAGCCGCTGCTACCCAATTTAAAGGTCGTTGGTCATTGGGTGAAACTGCCGAGTAAATCGGGTCCTGCTGTAACTTTTTGAAGTGAGATTTTGTGGCCTGCCATGATCTCAAGAAAGATCCCACAAGTCAACGGTTATTCGGGTTAAGGTCATGCCATTTTCAGGAGAGATAAAAATGATCGGCTCGATGGTACAGTTTTTTTTTGTAATCCGACCCTTTTAACGTGATCTATTCCCGAAAAATACCCGCTACCCCTATACGTATGGGGGTTAACCCGCGCCCCGCTGGGGCTCCTGGATTTCCACGCCCTGCTGGAGGTGGAGGTTGAACACCCCCTACTAACTTGGCTACTGGGTCACTAGCGAAACGCCGTAGTCGGCGATCGAAAGAGCGTAAGAAATGATGAAGAAAAAAATATGGTCACTTTTTAGGTCAAATCAAAGGTCAGGTCACCAGAGGTCATCTAAGGTAAAATTTCGCCAATTTCCAGGTCAACCTTTGACAGTTTTCGACAAACTGGCCTATAGCTCAGGAAAGGATAGAGCTACAGCGCTGCGGAAAAACGCATTCGATAGCTCTCTTTAACGTTTTTTTCTGATGCCTGCCCCTAGATTCAACCGAAGATTAACGGTTTAGCCTGCAGGAGACAAAAATTGCCAAAATGTACGTTGCTTGCTGATAGTTTTTCTTAAATAACTTGTCACTCAAAACTTGCAAGAGCTCACTTTTATCAGCATCGTGATCCTCCCGTCGAGAAACATCGAAGGTTTTGTTTTGTTGCACATCAGTCGATCCGTATCGTCGAGCTGAACACATCTAAGGCATTTTCATCGCTCTGGCATGCCTTTATCAAAAGTTATTAGCTAAAAGCTGTTAGATACCATTCATGATCTGAAATGACCTCAGGGACATACAGTGGGGTTACGGGTGCAATTTTCCGGTTCAGCGGTCATGTTTACTTGTAAATAAGAGTGTCACAGTGTTAGGAATGACACTGGTCCAAAAGAGGCGCCTTTCAATTTTCTACCATTTACTTTGCGCCCTCTCCCATTGATAATGGGAGAGGGCGTGAAATTGACCTTAACTTTGGTCACCGACATCAAATCTCCGAGATACAAATTTTGTACATGCTGTCGCCTTTATCAATTCCTGAAAGTTTGAAAGAGACCTGTCACTCAATGCAGCTAAAGCAGGCGTTACAGTCTTTACTGAGGTGAGGTCACTTGACGTGATCTGGTGACCTGACCTTGAGTGACTCTGGTCTGAAATATTCACAACATCTGCAGAAACGATGTATGATCAATTGTTCCAAAATGGGTGGCGCTCCGTGCCAACGTTTTTGAGATATTTGCGAGAAATCGCAGGGGAGGGGGCCTGCGGTTTCTCGCAGATATGGTGCCCAAAGAGTCACGTAAAAGTATGGAATTTCAGTAACCGTGGTTGTATCAGCAATGGGGGCTGGTAGGTGGGGGTAATGGCCCTGCCTGGCGCCAAAAAAGGGGGCACGACCCCGGAGGACCTGCCGACCACTGGATTAAAGGGACTATCCCATGCACCTTCTAAAATGTTGTTAAAACCAGTTAAATTGTGCCCGACTTTATAGATTGGATGACCAGGAACACGGTTCTGGCATTTATTTTTCATTAAACATCTTAGGCTTCCCATATTCCAAACACAAACTTTCAAATATGTGACGTCACAGCCCAAAATTACCTCCTTCCCCAGGCCACATTACTGTCATAAAGCTGATTCTTTTTACTCTGTAGGCACCACAACAAAGTTCAGACCAAGTTTTAAGCGATTTTTCAACGAACAAACCCATTTAAATCAGAATGACTAAACGAGGTGACGTCACACTAACGGTCGCTCCATGTTGAACATAGGGCCTTGTACAAGGCCCATTTTCAAATGAAGGGAACGAATTTCTTCAACACCAAGAGGCCGCGGGGTTTGCAACCTAGATAGATGGTGGTTTCTGAACCTCGCCGCAAACTTGGCTATCTCAACTCAAACCCCATGTTAAAGGTGGGATAGTCCCTTTAACCCTCGCCCGCACATGGGGGGGGGGTGGTTGCCACCCCCCCCCCAGGCAGTCTTTCTGCTCTGCACTCAACATTTTTAAAGCTAGAAGGCTGATTTTTCGTATAGCTGCTCCTCTATCCTTTCTTGATGTCCACTGAAAATTTCAAGTTTCTGTGATTTTTGGTTTCGGAGATATGACCTTGTTTTTCAGGTCATGTCATGACCCAAATGGCCAATTCTCAACATCTTGCGTTTGCCATGGGCCTTGTGAGCTTTTGACACTTTGATTTCGGCCTTTTTTGCCAGTCTTACCTCCCACGTATCATGGAACATGTTGTTCGACGATGTACAGGGGTCAAGGTCAGGGTCAAGGTCAACCTAGGTCATCTAAGATAATTGCGTTTTAGGCAAGCGGAATTTACTTTTTGTGAAGTTTTTTGACTGCATTTTTGGTAAAAGCTTCTCAGATCATGATTTCATGTGATATGGACCCAAAAACAATCGGTGCACACATCAGTATACACACAGACACACACAGACATACAAACACATATAATTGACCTTGACCTAACTTGACCTGAAATGACCTCAGCAGCAAAATTTTGGTCGGATAGTGTGACAAAGAGGTTCTAGCTGGCTTGGCACCAGAAAACAGCATCGTCATCGGTATTTGATAAGCAGCGCACTTGATATCCAACGGTGACCCAAAACAGCAACATTTTTTAGTTTGACCTGACCTGGAAGGTCAATGACTGACCTGAGAAGATAAAACTGGGTATCATTGGATTCGTCTCTCCCCAAAGAATCTTTTTGGTCTTTACTGCTAAGCTCTATCTCCAACAGGAACGAAATGGCGCGGGGGGATGGCAACCACCCCCCCCCCCCCCATGTGCGTTCTAGGATGGGAAAATGGCATGTGCGGGCGAGGGTTAATACACGGCCTTAAAGGAAGACTGCCACCTTCAAAAAGTTTTCTCAGATCGGCCTATGATTTATTCCCTGGACAAAACAAAATTTTAGAATTCACCTGGCAAAGTATCATCACGTGAATCGCGAAAAAAATTGTCGATTTTCATACAATTATCAATCGGTTAATGTCTAGCGACAATGTTTACACATCACTAGACTTCAAGGTCATAAGATTATTACATTTTATTTGAAAAAGTAAGGTATTTTATAATTTACTAATATATGATTTCATGAGAAATTGGCCATGTTTAATTTATTTTGCATTTAAGTTCGTAAAACATTAAAAAAAATCATGGCTCATTTGGAATGGGTCTGGCCCATGTTAAACCCCATTTCCCACACTTTTTTGGAAAAAATGAACTACTGAATATATAAGTTTAACTTTTATTTTGACACTCCAATATTCTTCTCTGATCTCGAAACAATCAAAGTTTTGGCATATATTTACCAAAAGATAAGAAAATTCATGTTTCAAAGTTATCGATAAACAGTAGAGATGTCGGTTTTCTTGGACTAAAAAAATGGCATCAAACTGAACTTTGGTCTCCGATTTCTCGCAAACGGGTTCGAATTTCGGAAAACCGACTTCAGTCTGGGACATAGGTGGCTCAGCTCTAGTGAAAACCGTTTTGTGGAAAAAAGGTGGCAGTCTACCTATTCGTCGCGATGCACCGGAACATTTTTCAAGCTCATCGCATACATTTCATTAGAAACTCAAACCAGCCTTACCGTAATAACGATAGATATATCACAGGCAGCGTGTGAAAACGGGCAGATATACCTATACATCATGACATAACTTTGTCGTTATATGAACAGGAGATCGCTTTGGAACATTACCACAGGACACAGCTGAAAGATTCACTCACTAGTCCATACGTCAGGATATTGAACAGACATCGCACCTACATTAGACGTGACTATACAGCAGGGCAACATCCTGACAAATAGCAAGATGGATATGGTGGCTAATGAGTTAATGTAGCAATTCGTACCTGCAACGTAAAAACGACGCAACGGCGTGACATTGGCGTAATGAGGTGCAGTAAAGTGGCATCCTGCAACAATGTGCGATTTCTTTTGACCACAACGGAAGCTTGAAGCCAGAGGGATGAGAATGAACACAGCTAGACGAAACCGATAGATACATATATACTGAAAAAATAATCGGTAGGGGAATTCACCCACATGAGTTTTAAACGTCTCTACCAACCTGCGAAAAGCGGTTCAGCTGTACTGACTCACCATGAAAAGAGAGAAAAATCATATATCACCCCCAGCCAGTAGGCGTCACGTTTAGACACGTGCATTTGTCTGGCTGATATCATCACATCACACCCAGCGCGCACCTGTCCAAAGTCCATGGCCCAGTAAAGGCAGCCCGAGCCGCTCGCCACCCACCGTCCGCCTTCCACCGTCCGTCACTCGTCATTCGTCGCCCGTCATTCGCCGCCCGCCTTCCGTCGTCCGTCGCCCGTCGTCCGTCGTCCGTCGTCCGTCGTCCGTCGTTCGTCGTCCGTCGTCGTCACCATGGCCATCTTCAACGACTGGCTCCTGAGTCTGACGACCGTCATGCTCGTCTGCGTGCAGCTGGCCATTCCGTCCAGCGCCAGCCTTCTCAGCGACTCCGTAAGATACAGATACAGGTGTCTTGTTCACTGTTCAGGAATTATATATAAGAAATATGACATGAAATGTCCGTTGTTCTAAGATTCTATAGTATGGCGTGTAAGGTAACACTTACGCGGTACGTCTGGTGCCTTCGCTCGCAAGTGAGGATGCTGGTGGTCGCTGACGCGCTTGTGAAGTTAAATTATAGCATTTCCTAACGCTTTTAAAGCTCTTATAAGCTTGACATCGAGGATGTTTCCTAAAATCCGAGATAACAGTTTTGTAGCGCCGTCTTTTCTCTGCACAACCACATAAAGAACTTTTAAAATTGCTTGTAAACTGTAGAATTGGTGAGCGTTTCAATATGTCATGTTTTTTTGCTCATTTTTACTCGAACATGACCTCAGTTTGACCTCAATAACTCCTGACCCCAGGTGACCTGTGACTTGAAATTTTGTGTGAAGGTGTCAAATTGATGCCCGGTAAGGTACCCAAAATTTGGCTCTCGCTATTTAAGAAAAACCACAGGGGGGGGGGGCAAAATGCCCCCCCCCCCATCAGGGCGCGGGTTAACCTCATGCTCCATGTTCTGATCCACACCAGTTTTGCGACAAGGTAAAAATATGGGTATACCGAAAAAGCCCATAAGATTAAGACCGATGGACACAGGTGATGAGCTGGTGAACGATATTACCACACATGTGTGGTAGGTGCTGCAGTATCGGGGAAATGTTTTGCAATATATTGGTATTCATGATTTTTCACTGGGTTCATATAATCATCAGCGTTAGCCGTTACAAGCGCATTCCCGGATTTTTTTGTCACTCCTCGTAAGTAGCGGAACGTGACTGATATGATAATCGCTGGCTACGTAAACCGTTCTTGATGCACGTATCCACATTTCAGGCCTGTCCGGACGGCTGGGTGGGACCCCACCGAAGTGTCTGCTACCGGCTGAGTGACGAGTATCTGGACTGGAATGAAGCCAACGCCAGCGGCTGTCAGGAGCTCCAGGAGGGCGCCTACCTGGCCTCGGTGACGTACGCCAACAAGGCCTTCCTGTCGAAGCAGGAGTCCATCACTGACTCGGACTACTACTGGGTGGGTCTGCGCTCCGGGGACGCCGAGTGGAACAGCGGCACGGCGGCCGCCGAGCCGGTGGACTTCACCAACTGGGGGGTGGTGCGTCACCAGGAGCCCAGTGGCTCCAGCGTCACCAACGACGACTGCGTGCTCCTCATCGGCGAGGTGCCTAATGACGAGGAGTACGGCGCCAGCGGTACCTGGATGGACTGGGACTGCGGCCTGGAGGCCTTCTTCCTCTGCGAACTGAAAAAGGTTGGAGAACCAGTTGCTTACCATCTTACGTCGTCAGTTATCAGAAGCTTTCTGTAAATGCGTGTGCTGTCGCATGATAAGTGCATGTAAGTGAGATTCTAACACTGCTTAATTGTTTCTCACGCAGGATCCTGGTGTCGCCTGCCCCAACAAAAACTGGATAAGACATAACGACGCCTGTTATATGCTGCACGACATTCAGAACAAGACGTTCGCCGAGGCAGAGGAGCGGTGCGACCAGCTCCAGCCGGGGGCCACGCTGGGCTCTGTGGCCGACTACGACGCCCTGGTGAGGATCGTGCCTGGCATGGACACCGCCGCCTACTACTGGATCGGTCTCCGGTCCACTCCCGCTCCCGACGGCCGCCTGCGCTGGCGCACCGCCGACGCCGCCGAGGTCCTCTCCACCCACTGGTGGTACGCCGAGTACGACGAGCCGAACGGCGCGCGCATGGGGCCCGACCACGACTGTGTGAGGGTGAGCGGTCGCCGCTCGGCGGAGCTGTACACGACCGGAGAGTGGGAGGACCAGCACTGCGGCCACCGGTCCCGCTTCCTCTGCGCACTGCGCGTCTGAGCCGGCGTGTCCGCCCAGCCGGCTGTCCTGCGTCGGAGACAGAGCGGAAGGCTGCGTTCTGTGGGGAATATACTACATTTGTGCTGGAATAAACGTCCTAATGCCTGCATTGGTCAATCAATTAAAAGAACCGGCCGCTTACGGCAACGATGCATTGTCAATGAAAAAAGAGCATTGGAAAGGTACCGATAATGGGACCGTATTGGCGGTCCTTTGGCGTCTTTCAGCTACGCAAGAAGGAATCGGCAGACACAGACACCTGGGTGAGCGAGGAGGGGAAGTCGAGACCGTGTTTCCGCCAAAAGAGAAAACAACCAAGGTAGGTGGTAGGTAACTACACCTGCGCTATCTACATCAGCTGCCCCGCATGACACTAACGGTATTGAAACGAAAATTGCGACATTATATTAAGATTGCTTGTAAATTACACCTGACATTTCTGTTTCACCATTAGATTATCATTTAACCCGCACCGTGACCTGGGGGGGGGGGATTTTTAGATTCTCTTCAGGTTTTTCGCGAATTTGTCTAAAAAACGGCGGCGCGCAGCGTCAACGTTTTCGGCACACCTTATCATACATCTTTTCTGCACATGTTCTAGGCTAGTTAAACCCGTAAACAATGCAAAGCAAAAAAAAAAATCGATGCTTGTTCCTGCAAAAGGAACAACAGCGCCAGTGAACCCATAATAGGGCAACTGTCAATGTCTTTTTAGGACTACTATGAACGTCAAACCCCTTGAGACCCCACTTTTTTGCGATAATTTTTAAATGCGTCAACTTTCGTTGACAATATTCTGGCAATGTATGTTTCAGAACCTGCCGAAACTTTTATTACTAAGGTATTTTGACGCCAAACGATTATGGAAGGTACTTCTCATTCACTCGTAATGTTAAGGTCAATCTGGCCCGGGCAGAGGCTTGCGCTCGGCCACACTCGAGCCCCGCCACCAGCGCCATCTGCTCTAAATGCCATCTACCAGCGCCTGCTACCGCTACCAGCTACCGCCCACCATCAAGCCTGAATGGAGCGAGAGACGCGAGTGACCGGTCGCCGGGCAAGGAGCGCCGGAGGGGTAGGGCGGAGCTTAGCGCTGACGTCATTACGTGGCTCCGCCCCATGAGCGCGTAGCCTCTACCCAAACAGCAGATTCGTTCCGTGAAATTTAACATTACGAGTGAATGAGAAGTACCTTTAATAATCGTTTGGCGTCAAAATACCTAAGTAATAAAAGTTTCGGCAGGTTCTGAAACACACATTGCCAGAATATTGTCAACGAGAGTTGACGCATTTAAAAATTATCGCAAAAAAGTGGGGTCTCAAGGGGTTTGACGTCCATAGTAGTTCTCCTTGCAGCAACAAACCAGTGCCAATTCTCTTTCTTTTCTCCGTTAGGGCTAATAATGCATGCTCACCGCATCAATCATACCAAGCAGCCTCGCTAAATAGCCTCGCTAATAATCCGCCTCCCAGTCGGGTGTGTGTATTTGCCCTCTGGGCGTTGTCAAAGCGCGATCTGCGGCCACTTTCACGGAGCGTCTCCAGCCCGGCTCGTGACTCTTGCTCGGCCCGGTCGGTAAGAGCGGCGCCAGGCTGCGGTGGTCGCTCAGTTTCTCTGGCCGGCTGGTGGCGGCCGCGCGCGCTCCTGTGGGCGGCACCGGTGGGTGACACTGGTCGGGGACACAGACCGGTGGGTGGCACTGGCATAGTGGTAGGACTGGTGAAGGACCGGTGAACGGCTGGAAGGACCTTTGGAGAGGACCGCTGGAAGGACTCACTGTGGAGTGTCACATTCCGCATGGAGGTAAGGAAAGAGTCGTGTCGCGTTTAGAATTGTGGTCTGTCCCTCGAGAAGTAAAGTTTACGCCCATTTTGTCTTTGTAGTGTTAACTCTTAACAGTTTAAAAAGTGCCTTTATTGGACCGATCATTCTAAACACTCACGAATATGCCATAACGGTTGTATATTGAATGGGTATTTATTTCAGGTAACTAGAACTATTGTATAATAACTCTATAGAATAGTATATGCCTACGGTATTTATTTATCTAAATGAGAAACAGAACCCATACCGACGGCGTCACCTTTTGCCTTATTGTATGTCGTGTGGAGTATTGACAGGTCAATGATATTTACACGGTAGCTTCAGGCATGGGTAGAAATGATATTGTTCTGCATATCTGTCTTCCAAAATGCAGATCCATAGATGCCACGAATGATGTAATATCCATTGATAACGTGATTCATGGTATCTAAGGCAGATCAAATGATATGTAACACCCTTGGTCAGTTTTTGACCGTGACATGTGCCTTTTTAATCTATTTCAGCCAACCTGCTTGCTAATTTATTGGTCTTGATGGGAAAATATGGTGATTGGTGATCGTATACGAAGTCCAAATGACTATACAAGCATTCCATCAGACGCCTTTGTAGTAAAACATGTTTTTGCAACCGCAATTATTTGATGTCTCGTGCCCTCTTGACACAAATCTATGAAAAGTTTCAAAAATTAAAAGGTTTACAAACAACTTGTTAGATATTGATTAGATGACTTACGCATATGCGTATGTAGAACGAGGTATACTGACTATCGGACTTATCAAAGCATGACTATTAGTTGACCTTTCATAGTCAGTTATTATCAGCGCTGTTTTTAGGAGTACAAATATTTAAGACAAACGGTACCTATAGGACAAACAATGACAGAGACCCATGACTCTTGGCACTTTCGTGTGCCGCATCTCGCTCTCCCTTCATGACGGCCGGATAAGCTGACTGCAAAAATAGCTCATCCATGGACACTTGGACGGCAAAGGATTTCCACAAACAGCTCCTGGGAAAACCTTTCGGTTTTTTATTCTTTCGAACGGCAAGTCACAAAACGGGTCGGGGTCAGTAGATCACAAGATGAATGTGCATATAAAGCGAGCACAATATAAATGCATACGTCTCTCGCTCTATCATCCGCAAACAGGAGATAATGGTCCGGGTGAAAATGCGACCGTTAAAGCTCGGCGCAGTCACATGTTCATTTCTAGTACGTGGCGGCACCATGATCATTTTATTTACTGCAGCTGGGCCGAGGAAGATAAAGGCATGTTTTATGAGAAAAAAAAACACATAATGCATTCCTCACAAAAATGTGCTTATCTAACATCTGATTATTGCTTGCTGATGACCGACGATTGCATTGATATGCGTTCCTACATGTCCTGTGCTACACTACGTGGATGTGTTCACTAGATCGGCACTCGGCAGCTTTCCGTAGCCTGCCGAAAGCTGGCGGTCCAGCGAGACGGTCCAAATTGGCCTGTCCCAGCTCTCCACGGACGGAACTGCACCATCATGTCAGACGTGGCACGTGCTGCACGAGCCGCCCGCCGCGCTGCCGCCGCTGACCGCTGGGGCGGAACGGATACCCGCGGGGGCGCCTCCCAGCCTCCGCACCAAAGGCGCGTCCCTGCGCCACAGCCTTCCACGAAGAGGAGGTATAACGACTCTTATCCTACATTTCACCATCCCTACTGCCAGTGTAAAAACACACGGTGATAAGACATTGCTTACAAAGTTACATGCATAGATAAAGTTGTTTCTCAGCTGTGTTTAATCGGCATCCATGCAGATAGTGCGGCGATTCAAACTGACCACAACAGACCACCAGTCACCGGCCGGACCAAAGCACTTTCGCTGTTGTTTAACGGTCCAGCTGGCTGTTATTTCGGACCGATCTGTTCGCTCCTGTTGTGACTCGTCGACAGATGGTCTGCACTTCGCACATTTTCCGGTCTACTCTGCGCGGCTTCCGTGTCACAGGTAGACTGGAAATTATTGGGAACGAGTGAGTTCAAGATACGATAGATGCGTTATTTTTGCAGTTGTGAAGATAGTACTGAAGACGGTCATATAATCCCCATCCATCTCACGCGTCATTGAATGGAACAACAGGGGTACAGATGTTTTAGATGATGGATGACAAATATATGTTTTATTCTCTTTAACCAACCACCAAAACAGTGTAAACGTCAACGCATCTGTAACTATGTTTCCATGGCATGCCATCACCTACGCCACGCTGTAACTTCAATTCACACAACCCTGGCACAAGCCGCGTGACCTCTACATTGGCATGAGGTGTATGTTCGTGCAGTTCCGCCTAATGGCTATAGGTACTCTGGGTAGAAACCGACGGTCATGAACTTCATGACGTACCCAACAAAGCCTTGCCAAGACTTTCTCCTTTTTGGCAACACGAGCTGTTTTGCTTCAATGGGCATATTTCTGGCTGCGAAAAGGCGCCTATTTCAGGGCGAATAACTGTTGTGAAAAGTGAAAACTACAAAGCACCTTGGATCCGCGAACCGCGCCCCATGTTTTGCCACTTATCCCTTGTTTGCATTGCATTTGAAGATTTCGAATAGAGCTTGGGCATGAATTCCCGCACGATCCGTGGGGACAAACCGCCATTCACTATGTCTGATTGGAGCAAACTCACACAAAACCGACGAGTGGCTGTCTATGCGCTTTTGTATTTTTGGTTTGTTCTACTACATGCACATTGCGAACTGAAATCGTATTACACACATTAGGTCTATTTGTCCATCATTTCCATGTAAAACAAGAAGTTAATTAATAAATCGGGTGGCATCCATTAAATGAAGTGAACACGATGCATTTCGAAAGGTGTATTATAGCGTTCAGCGTTCACACTTGTCCAGTGGCCTAACGACTTTTTAATTCAGTAGGGGCAGACAAACGACTTTCACTGCCGGTTTCGGTTGGTTAAGGTAAACATGGACGCGTCAGGACAACCTTCCGCCGCCACTGCCCAGTCTATTAGCTGGGAGTCGCCTTCACGCCATTTTCACCTATCTCCATACCAGTCCTTGCCGTATACAGATGATCAGGCGGCCCATTCAGAAGACCGCTATCAACTATGTACTCTCCCACAACTATAACCACAGCCGTGCGTACTCATAGGGAAGATTGATGCTTCCCTCCTCTCCAGAGGATTTGTCGAACATCTCCAGAAGCAGAACCCTTGCAAAGCATGCGAGATGAAGATTGTATTTATAGGTACATAAGGTAGGATATAAGCGTATCTCATGTGTAGGATTTCAATTAATTCATCCCAACCAATCCAATGCAAAAATTTGAACTAATGATTCGTTATTAGTTGGCATTCCGTTGGGCTGCAGTGGCCGTATTCACAATCACGGGTTAAGGGTAGGGGTAACGGGTAGTAACGGGTGACGGGTTATTTTTATGGCGGTATTCACTATCGAAGTTTAAACCTGATGGTCGCCCAGCGCCACGCAGATGGCACCACGCAGGCCAGGTGCCGTCTGCGTGGCAATGTCCACACTGGACACCTCTGGACGTCACTGCCACTGGACACTGGACAACCGACGAGGCGGTGTTAGGGCCGGTCGCCCAACCGTCCAAATCGGTAAACTCCGTACCATAATGGGGTTTACTGATTTTATCTCTTACCCTGTCCCCTCATGTGTTTAGCGCAACAGATGCGACAGGCGAGAAAACTGATAAAAAGTGGGCGGGACCCAGATTCTTAGGGAGACATCAAACATGTAAATAGGAACAATAAAGAGGCAAATGTCAACTCTCACTTCTCTGATAAACTATCTGAACCCCTTCAACCGTTTCCAACGCTTTATTCCGACAGCGCTGGGTAAACAGCAGGACATTCAGAGGATGTCACTACCGAGACAGATATCAACTATTCAGATAACGACTGTCCAACAGGATAGGGTCAGTCGCGCCGCGCCAGCCAGTGATGGTCGAGCCAGCCAGATATCTCTTGTCTCATCACATTGCCATGGAGTAGTTTAGATATACCGAAGCGACCCAACCCAGCAGTGCAGCACAGACAAAAAACAAAACAGACAACAAAATAGTCAACGGAAAACAATAAAACAAGTTTAGGTGATGCTATGTTGATGTCATAAAAACAATAACATTCTCGGAGTTCGGTATTCGGGGCAAAAATGGATTTCATCCCATTGAGGTTATTATAATCCCCCCTGGCCCTAACACCACGTTGTATTTACTTTGAGGGATCTCTCCTGGTGAATCATATTTAGTTGCATCTGAGTCCATCAATTAGACAAAGATCGGAGTTTCGTTAACCCTTTCATATCGCTACTGGGTTTTATAACAGGTTCTCAGGAAGGCGCAATACTGACACCAACAATGTCGATGGCGGTGGAACGCGAGCACCCAACTGGACCGAAAATCATCAGTCAACCAGAAGTGTGGAACGGTGACGTTTGAGGCATTTCAATTTTACCCAGCCTTCATACACCGACGATTTCAGGCTATTGACCGACCAGGCAAGAGAGTGCTGCAGCAATCCCTGTTATAAACAGTAAACGTCTCCCATGGGAGTCGTACACAGTTTACAACACAAACCGCAGCATTCACACCGGTCATAAGCAATGGTTTTACGTTTACGGTAAATGTCTCTGGGCTCTGGCATACTAGAGGCTACAATTTTGTTTTCCATTCGTCAGCTTCACTTGATTTTCCTCGAAATAATCTAGAAAAGTATGCGTGCGTTCACGTATGTACGTTTCCGGGCGCTCCGGTTCCCATCGGTGCCGATCGGTGGCGGCCCGTTCGTGCCCTCACAGCTATCACTCACTGTCTCGTTGTCACACGACATCACGACAATTACTCAAACCTGGAAACGGGCGACCACCAGCGCGGCCGACTGCGGCGCGTGTCGCGGCGCGTCCCAAATGATACCGTGTACCGTCACGGCCGCGCGCGAGCCTGAGCGATGGTACGGGAGGCGCCCAGTGGGCGATTATGTGCTCGGGAACGCCCTGCGGTGGGTTGGACGAGAGCCGACAAGGATGGCTGGCTGCAGACGGATGGACATTGGATGGTTTAGGAGCAGTGACTGACCAGGCAGCGATCGTCGGGAGACAGACGTGCCGTGACAAAGTATCGGGGCTCGTCGTGGAGATGGAGTGTTACAGCTTCGGAGGTCTTCACTCTTCACCTTGGCCGTTTTGCCCGAAACTGCATTCAATGCCCACAGTGCACTTGTTGTCGGATATTTTCCACCCGGTTACCCGTTTGTAATTTATTCTTCGATATTCATCCACAAAGTGCTTGTCAATTCGCAACTGCACTGTAGGACTGCAGCGTGTATTAATGATAAACCCTACATTGAATATTATGTAGGTATGGGAAAACTTTTATTCGATTTTCATAAATTCCCTCAATGGTTCCATAAAAAGCCGCCCACGCCTCTATGTAGCAAACAAACGATGCCCAGTTACAGTGGTGGCCCGGTGGATCTTATATGCTGAGAGTTATATCCATACCAATTTTACATTGGCATGTTACTGCAGCGAGTGGACGGAATTGAAAAGTTAAACGTTATGCGTCCCGCGTAAGCATGACGCGACCGACATCTGGCCTGGCGACCGTTTTTCTGGCTTTCAGTCGTTCAGTTCCGTCAATAAACGCTGCGGATTGCAGCGTAGGTACTTATTTCCGCCAAGCGAAACAGAAACGGGGACATCTGCCCAATTGACCCGTTGTGTCGGTCTGGGCACCAATGGCACAAGTGGCGAAGTCAACGTCGCTTTCGGCCGAAAACTTACGGATGATTTCTTTGCCTTTTTCGAGTGAGCACTTTGGTTACTCGTTGTGACCTCCGCCCTGGAATTCAGCAAAACCCCGCTTCTGTTTTAACTGTATATGAAACACCGACCGACCATACAGAGCTCCTATAGTTGGTGGCATTGAGTAACGCAAACACGCTCCGATGCACATCCACACGAGCATTTTGTGCAAGTGTTCGTCACGGCAGCAATCACAGGCGCCGACTCAGTCCAGCGCCATGCATCTGATGCCGTCGAGCTGCAATCCGGGAAACTGAGTGGGAATGCTCCCACGTGACGTCACTGTTGCGTCTCTGACGTCACTGTTCGTTCGCAGGTTCGGAGGATGACGGCGGCGCTGCTGCTGCTCACAGCAGTCAGCGTTGGCGCGATGAGGGCGCCGGACTGGGGATGGGATGACGACTTTCTGAAGCCGCACACGAATGCCGGTATGGAGGCGCATGGATGCGAGAATGTTTCTCACACTTACGCTATCAAATTCACGAATACACCAACCAGTAACTGTCATTATTTAATATTAACGATAACGTATGTTTATCAGACCTCAAGGAGTACAAAAACTACCTTTGTTTACAACTAGGCATATGCTCTTTTAGTATTTCTAATTTTGATTTTACGCATTATGGAACCAAAGCAGCCTGATAAACCCCAAAATTGAGGATTTTGTAGGTATATCAAATGTGTTGATTTTGGTCCGCCTTGTTCCAGAGCGGCCAGGCTGGTTTCGCCACACGCCTCCGATGGCCCCCGACCAGAATCCCTGGGAGTCGCTGAAAAACTCAGCTGGCGTAAATCAGAGCGTCTCTGCAGAGGATGAGAGTAACGACGACGCAGCGCAGACAGCCGAGGAGACGCCTCCACCGAAACCAACCCAAACAGCGCCTATAGAGAGGAGTGATACTGCTCCCCTAGAAACGGAGGGTCTCAAAGATCATTGGGAGGCACTGAAAAACGCAGTGGTCTCGAAACAGAATACAACAGCGTCAGAACGTAGTGATAACTCAACAGTTCAGATCACCGAGTCACAAGAGCCGGCGAGTTTTACGCCTGCGGGACAGACTGATACCGGCCTATCAAGTACGGAAAGCATCAGTCCTGGATATACATTGATAAAGAAGGTAAACCAAACGCATGATTACCAGGGAGACGAACAGCCTGACTTGGTGACAGAATCGCCTTCAGTGAGCGATACCAGCGAGGATAACAATGACTCAGGTGAGCACAAGAACGACTCGGATGACCAGACGAGCGACGAGGGCGCCGAGGTCGCAATCAAAAACCTGACCCTCACTGAAGCACCTGATGAAGAAGCTGCGGAAGATGAAAAGTCACCTAGTGTTTCTGGGCAAGTCAATAGTGGTGATCGTGGTGGAGGTGATGTTGGTATAGATGACGTTTTGGTGATCTTTCCTGACGAGATAAATGACTATGGAGAAAACGAGATAGATGAAAAAGAAGCCTTTGATGAAGAAAAACGCAGCAAATTAGTATCGAGAGAAGATCAAAGCTCTGAAAAGGCGAACGACACCGTGGTCGCTGAGACTAAAAAAGACATTGTTCTCGATGCTGAGGCGAGCACTTTAACTCCAATTTTGCAAGAAAAGTCTGTTGAAGATGAAGCAGCAGCTGACGACGTCCCACCAACCACATCAAATAACTTGACAGTACAAAGCCCACACCAGCTAGCCAACACCTTGTCTCCGGAGGCCAAAGAAGACTTGGTGGCGGGAGAAACACGACAAACGGGCCAACTGGACCCTGTTACCCGGCGCCATCCCTCGCCTAAGGACGACCGGGAGACCAGCTTGCTGCTGTCGCCGACCGAGGCTACCTCTCTGCTCTCTATGGGCGGCACCACCACCGCAGTGACCATCTCCGACCGCCGTCTGGACGATACCGGCGACGAGCTGCGGCGCCTCCTGCAGGACGCGTCCCGTTCCACCACCATCTCCCTCACGTCGCCCGACTTCAGCAACGGCACCTTCGTGGCCACCACGTTCCACCGCAAGCAGAACCCGTGGCTGCAGCGGTACGCGCCCTTCTTCTATCCGGAGAACCCGGAGCCGGAGACGATCGACGAGCTGGAGCGGCGCCAGGAGCCGGCGCCCGAGCTGCGGCGACTGAGGATCGAGCACCTGGTCCTGGTGCCGCCCTCCAGCTACCCAGATGAGGTACTGCGAACCGTCCATGACGCCAAACTGCGAGCCCTGCCGAAGCCTCAGGAGGACGTTCATATCAATCTGGGCCAGAATGACGGCGGACGAAAGCCCACCATAGAGGAACTGGCGAGAGGAGCGGAATATGTGAGCCAGGAGAAAGTACAAAACATAGGCAGTGCGAATGACGCAAGACATAATGGAAAAGCTCAATCTGAACTGCATGAGAAGCCGCCACACTCCGGGGTAATTCACAATGAACCTTTGGAATGGATACCGTTAAATGACGCAGAACAACCGGATGAGAATGGAGACACTCTTCTGTTGCATCCACCAGTGAGCGGCATAGGTCCCCGGCCAGGAAGTGATGCCGGTTCGGGCCACGGCGGTTTCTCACAGCCCAAATTGGAAGATATACTTCCAAATCAGCCAGGTGAAGAGGTCAACCACAGACCTCTGCCTGCCGGTGTGGCGCCAGGCAACGGCTACATGAAGCCAAAACCAGAGGACATCTTGTCTACTGCAGAGCACGGTGAGCTAGACCACAGGCTTCCTGCATATGCCCCGCCAATATCTGATGCTTCCGGTTTGGATAAGAAAGACGCTGCACAAGGATTCACAGGTGATACCTCAGCCAAAGGTATCCGTCCAGACAAACCGAACGTCCTTGTGCTTCCTCCTCCAATTCCAGCCAATGCCGAACCTTCTTTGCCAGACGTTGGCACTTCAACTCTTCCTTTGTCCACCCCATCAGGCTACTCCTCACCCAAACTGCGGGACGTCGTTACCATCTCACAGTCCGGCCGCCTCGTGCCGCTCGCTCATTCCCCGTTCAGTTCACCCGGAGACGCTTCATCCGGGGGTCAGCTCGTCCAAAACATTAACTTTTCTCCGCCGAAACCAGACGACGTGATCCCGCTGTCCGAGTCCTTCATGTATGACGCCGCTCGTGCCACAGCCGCGGGTGTTCCCGAGGAACAGCAAGACGAATA
This sequence comes from Amphibalanus amphitrite, assembly GCF_019059575.1. Lineage (NCBI taxonomy): Eukaryota > Metazoa > Arthropoda > Thecostraca > Balanomorpha > Balanidae > Amphibalanus > Amphibalanus amphitrite. The sequence continues at coordinate 31,471 of NW_024882486.1, read as the reverse complement.
CGGCGCTCCGAAGCTGTCCTCAATTGTCGGGTCCACGCGAGTACAGGTGAAGTCGGTTACCCCTGGACGAAACCCGACGCAGGACGTGATAGCTGACCTGGCAATGAAGGAGGTGGCCCCGCCGGAGCTCGGTCAGCAGGGCGGTCTTCGCGGACCAAAGCTGGTCGATCTGCTACGGCCGCACGCAGAAGGGACGAGGAGTCGCACGGACAAAGGAAAGGACGGGTACGGAACACCGAAACCAAGTCATATAATCAACCTAGATGACTTCCAGCTGTCTGCGGTAGGTGTGCTGGATAGGCTGGATTCACGAGCTGGAGACAGCATACAAAAAGAGGCGCAACAAGGGGGCGGCGCACACAGCACGGAAAATGTGCAAGGGGTTGCAAGGCTGAAACCCGAGGATGTCATCCTAGCCAGCGGCGACTTCGTTGGTGTTCCTGACTTCCGGCAGTCTTCAGCAGACAATAACCAAGCATCTGATTCACCAAATGACAAGAACCCACTGTTCAGTGCGCTCTTAGCGACAAGAAGGAAAACAAAGTGGAATACGAACAAAGAACAAGGCGCTTCCGATTCGGGACCGGACACACGAGAGAACTCTGTCTACTACATTCCCAGCACAGCTCAGTCGCCTCCGAAGCCCGGGCACCCCTCGCCGACCGCACACCGTTTCACGCCCACATCTATTTACGACGTGCTGGCCTTCCCAGAGCCCCGCGGCCTGCCGGACGGATCTGCCGTCGGGCAGCGGCCCGGCAGCGAACCCTCCCTCGACAGCCCGCTGTACGCAGACGCTGGGTGGCGGCCCAGTCTGTCGCCGTTCGGAGAGCTGGGTAAGGATGGGGGACAGATGTCTGGACGGCGGCTGGACGAGCAGGTAGAGGATGAGGATAGGTGGGTGTGGCCCCGCACCACGCGCACAGCAGACGTGACCGGCAGGGTGCTCTTCCGCGAGACGTGACCTGGTCTTCAGTGAATCAGTGTCTGGAACAGTTAGATCTACCTGAACTCAACGACTGGTAATCAGTGCTGACTGCTGGTGTGTTCAGCTAATCGTCAAAGCACATAGTTACCAGGTTGGGCGACTGGTAATCCGTTGTTATGTTCGTTGGTCGTCAAGTGCATGGAAAGGGTCATAATCATGGAGGTAGACACAACCCGAGTATTTATATCGAGTGAATGCGGTCAGTGGGCGAGTTTCGTCAATGCCAGAGTAGCAGTGGGGTTGCTTCTATCACGCAGTCATTCAAAGTTAACGCGGTGTTTCCGTGTTACATGAACATTGCCTACGACTTCGTTGTTGCCGGTGAGAAGTGTGAAGGGTTGCACGCACGTCTTGTTATGTAGTTGTTGCTTCTTGTTATGTAGTTGCTAGTTAACAGTATTTTTATGACAGGGTACCGTTATTCCCATTTGAATGTGTGCGCAAGTGTGCGAGGCGAGTCTTGTCAATAAAGTTCAAATTATGGCAACCCACGGCCAGTAATGTTCAGGTTGAAAATCCTCCAACAGGTTCAACAGTCGCAGTCACACAACAAACATTTTCTGACGAATATATCGTTTATTACATTTAAAGAAAACTTTAACATTGCGCAATTAGTGGTCCTGCTAACTGCCAATACATACAAAATGGCTAAAACGCGACTCTAGCGGGAGCGCTGGCCCCGACCGAACGACAGACACAGGCGGGGACAGAGGAACACCCAACACAGCACTCGCTGAGGAACACAACGGGCCCGACCGGGCACGGGCGGCCGGGCGCCGCGCCCCGCAGAGGCAGCAGCGGCGGCGCCCGCCGCCCGTCCGCCGGCCAGCCGTCTAAAGCCATCCGAAAATTAACAACACCAACCGGGCGCCAACTCATTGGAGCGCGGAAACCAAACAAACCGCCAACAAATACCATAATTTCGGACTCAGTCAGGCAGAGCTTCCTTAACGAAACTATAATTCTACACTTTGTAAGAGTTGATTCAAGATCGCACCTTGAAATCAATTGGCAAGTGCCGCGTGTCTTCATATACGCATCGGTTATTATTACCTCGTTATGCGCCGATTTCAACATTATGGTAAACGTTGTGTTAAAAGTGGCACTGGTGCCGGGCCCGTACACTGACCATTGCGCCCGCGCCCTCGGCAGCCAGGCAAGCCTCTCGATTAGACATCACACGCCAGCGCCGGCGTCACTCTCCATTATTGACAGCTCTCCTGGAGTGGCGTGTCCGCGCGCGCACGAGCCAGCGCCGTCCTCCGTCTGCCGGCGTGCATGTGTGTGTGTGTGTGTGTGCATGTGACCGTCGCGCGCCGCCGGCGACCCCCGGGCTCACAGCGCACAGAGATTACGTTTGCTCACAACCAGCGGCCGCGCCCGCCGCGCTCTAAAGGGTATACACAACGACTACGTCACAGCTCCATCCAGTGGAAAGGCAAATGATATGAGAGCGGCGAACACGACTACCCGAGTACTCTACACCGCGCGGCCGGGCCGGTGGCGGCGGACGCTAATAATGCTCCTTATTGCGCGTCTAGCAGACTGAGGCCGGACGGCGGCGCGGGCACCTGACGGTGGCCGGCCGCCGCCGCCGCCGAAATTTATCACAAACCAGCACACACACAGAGACCGAGCGCGCCCCCGGCAGCGGCCGCGCGGAACGGCCGGCCCGACCGCGACGACGGTCACCAGACGGAGAGCCATGCACCGTTAAAGCTGACTGGTAGAAAAGAGGAAAGGTGCTCTCGGCGGCAATCCACACACCTATGTACACATTACGACTGGGCGGGCCGCCAAACTGCCAGCGCCCGCCCGCTAAAACCGCAGTCACATCGTGAAATTTGAGCTGATTGAAGATCCCGAGGACGGCTTCAAGGACAATATAACCGCGCACGCCGGTCGGGGCTGCCTCTGTCTTATCTATCGTCGCGCACTACCGACCCTACCCTGTTTGTGCTAGCTACACATACCACGGCAAACCAAGCCCGAAAACAGCACACGTATCCCGCGCATAGCTAACTAGTGGGCCGCGCGGCCGCCAACACCGGTGATGCACGGCGAATTTCGCCGCGCGCCTGCCTGCTGCTGTGAGTAGCCGGACCGGGTCGCCCGAATCCCTGGAAATGTTTCACGCACCGCGCCTACAGCGTCTCCGTCTGAGCACAAGCAGCCGGGGGCGGCGCCGGCCGCGAGTCGCCGGGCCCGCGCGCCGCACAGCCGGGAGAAGGCAGGGACAGTCACACCGCACGCTCTCGCACCCAGGAACATCCAGAGCTCTGTCAGGGCCGCGCCACTGCCAGCGACAGGGCACGCTGAGCGCAGCACGCCTCTTCGGACCGACTCTTTTGACTAAGCTCAAGTGAGAAACACCGCTGAGAACCCTAGCTACGAAGCTACGAGAGTGGCGCGGCCGGGGGCGGCGGCAGCGCACACTCGGCCGGTCCGCCGTCCCCGCCCGCGCGCCGACCGGAGGCCTACCGTGTACCCACACACCCAACACACATACACACGCACACTGTGTACAAAACAGGCGGGGGAGAACTGGCACTGCGGGCCAGCCGCCCAGCACCGGACCGTACAAAACCTGAGTGCCAGTCTTTGACAGAGGGCGGCCGGCGGCCGGGCGCAGTGATCCGCCGGCCGCCGGCACGCCCGAAACATCCAGCGGTCCCATCCCAACACCTCACGGAAGTCTACACGGCAGGGTGGGCTCAAGGCGCGCTGAGGTGGTGGCACTAGAGATTCAATTGCACATCCTACAGAAAGGCAAGTATTAGAACATTTGACTGTAGCTACCCACGGTTTAATATCTCGGCTATCTGCGTGGCGTCCGTGAGACCGTCGCGCCTCCTTATGGTCAATCTATATCACACGAATAGGATGAGAGCGGGAGAACCCCGTCGTAACAGGCCCAAAGCCGGTGGTACATCACTAATTGCACAAACTTTGGCAGCGAAACGTCGACTACATACCTTGGACTGAACGCTGGAGAGGCGCTTGCCACTAATCAAATGCTATAACGCTGGCCCGAGGCCACGGGCGAGCGACGCGAAAGCCAAACCTACCAGCTACCCAGCGGTTTACGGCGAATTGGCATGAGCTATCATGAAAGGCGTAAGTACAAGTCTAAGCTCCGTAGTGTATCAAACATTAATACCTCTGCGCAGATCACTGGATCGCTAGCTACACACCAGAGAGCGAACACTGGACTTGGACCGACGCTGAACCTGAGGTGCATAGATTGAGAGGAAGCGGAGGCGCGCGCGACCCACCTCGAGGCGCCGGCGCGGCCGCCCAGCCGACGGCCAACAGCCATCGATCACGACGAAGAGCGGCAGCGCCACCGCGCGGCGCAAGGGCTAATTACGTTGGTCCGATGATGAGATAGGCTGAGGTTAAACGATACCGACTCTCAGTTGGAGGCAGCGGCAGCGGCGGCGGCGGCTGGCTCGTCTCCGGGCTCCCCGCCGGTGCCGGCAGCCACCAGCGGCAGCAGCAGCGTCTCGGCCGACACGTCCTCGGCGCCGGCCAGCTCCGGGTTCAGCGAGAAGTGCGTGGTCAGCACCAGCGCGCACCAGATGGCCGTGCGCGTGCGGCGTGAGCAGCGCGTCAGCTCCTGGATCGCCGCCGCCAGCTTCAGAATGTCTGCCAGCAAACACAGGGGACCGGTCAGGCACGAGGGTGTCCGAAAGCACTTGCAATTCACAGAGCGTTGAACTGATCCTCTAGCTAAGCAATTCCAGTTACACATCAGCCTCAAGTAGATTGAATATGTCCGTCAGTTACTTTGTAACATAATGAACTTGAGTCACATAGATCACACGTGTGCCGAGCAGCATCAGGTCCGCGCGGCCACCAGAGGTCGCCGGCGCGAACTGGGGCCGCCGCCAGTCTCTCTCTCCCTCCGTGTATGCCGGTCAGGACACGGACGCCGCTGACCGGGGTAAGATGGAGGCCCGGTCGGTGTCTCCCTCACACTCCAGCCACTCACCCTTGTCCTCCTGGATGCGCGTGTTGGCCGGGTTGCCGGCGCGCGCGCGGTTCTGCGCGTTGACGATCTCCTCTCCGCGGCAGGCCTGGACGCGTTTGATGACCTCCAGCATCTGCTCCAGCGTGCTGTGGATGCTGCGGTGCATGCGCTTGTTGCGCAGCCGCTCAGTCTTGGCCACAAGAGTGATCACCTGTGGGGGCAGGGCGCAGAGCGGGGTAGATCAGCGAGCGATGGTGAGTCTAGCTGAGAAATGAGTGACAAAGCAAATTAGCTCCCCAACTCGTATTTCGGCACGAAAACAAATGCGATATTTTTCAGACGGTAAGAATGAACTGCGTACTTATTCAACACGATGTCAGTCGTCAGAGCGGTCAACGAAGAAGGGGCAGTTAGTTGGATCAGCGAACTCCCCCTACCGGACGGACGAACAAAACTGCTCTACCGGCTCTGCGGGTGTTGTTACTGTTCAAGGGTTCTTAGCGCATTCGAACAGCCGGCCAAAAGATCATTCAGTGAAATGTACAGAAACAAACCAAGGACTCGAAAATCTAGTACCGTAAAAAAGCAGTTTCCCACTGATCCCATATTTTCTGGCGCACAGTTGACTACAGAATAATTTTCCACTTTTCACAGGCAATCAGTCGCCTAGCGCGGTAGGTTGTGCCGCATCATGCGGACTGATTGACACAGTGCTGTCACCCAACGCTCGCCATAGACACGCTTTATGGCGTGATAAAATGCACAACTTACGTTTCAGTCAACTGATAGATTCTGAGGAGGGCAACATCATTCTGTAATCAACTGTACAACATCCACGATCCACAGATCACACGTGTGCCGAGCAGCATCAGGTCCGCGCGGCCACCAGAGGTCGCCGGCGCGAACTGGGGCCGCCGCCAGTCTCTCTCTCCCTCCGTGTATGCCGGTCAGGGCACGGGCGCCGCTGACCGGGGTAAGATGGAGGCGCGTCCCGTCCCTCCCCGCCCGTTCACTCACCCTGGCGTGTTCGCGGCGGTGGTCCACGATGAGCCGGTCCACGCGCGACGGGTTGGTGGGCAGGCGCGGGATGGGGATGTTGTTGGCCGACGACACCTTCTTCCCGGGGAACTGGCGCGCCAGCTCGGCCTCCATCTTCTTGCGCTCCTTCTCCAGCTGTTTGAACTGGTCGTAGCACTCCTCCAGGCGGATATGCAGCTCGTTCGAGGGGCCACTGCGGCTGCGGGCCGGACGGTCGGGTCAGGTCGCCGCCCATACCGGCTCACAGCGTATTGACGGACGGACACCGTTCACCCTCTGACCCGCAAAGCGTTCACTCTGCAAACCAACAGCACTGTGGCGCCGTCATGACCGCGATAATTACTTCAGCGAAATAATACCGGGCGCTCTGCACACAACAATCATGCTCAGTAAAAACACCGTGACACCGCAGCTCGCTGCTGCAAGATAAGAGCACCACCGGCGTCCACCCGCCTCACACAACGAAATTCACATTAAGCACTCAATCACACACCATAGCACTAAACACAGCCCATGACATACAAAAGTCGACTGCCTACACTCGGTAAAATAATACACCCAAACCAAACTATACATTATACACCCTACTACAAGCAGACTCCCATTCACCCCTACCCAGGCTCCCAAGCCCTCCCTGGTCCGGTCAATCCCGAAAACTCACCGGATCGGCCGGAACCCGAAGAACGGATGCGGCACTCCGGGGAAGAAGCCGGCGTGAGGCGGAAGCTCGTGCAGCGGCGGCATGTCGGGCCCGAACGGCGGCGGCGGAGGGGGCGGCGGCGGCGGCATCCCCGGCTGGCCGCACATCGGAGGCCCGAACAGATCTGCAATACGAGCCGAGAAATGGTCAGACGAGCTTCGCTTATTTAGGTGAGAAGACGGTTGTTTAAGATATATTTCAACAGACAAGTGATTATAATATTTTTGTAGGTACTGAATACATCCTTATCAATAAAAAAATGTTAGGGTAAAAAGAGATGCAGGAATCATTTTGAAAATGTACCCTGTGGTAATGTGAAATAAAATTTTGAAAATGAACATAGCCATGTCAGGACTACCCTGCACTGAAACTCATAATTCCAACAGCCGCATCCAGCTGCAGCCAATAAACTGTCGGACTCGCCGTCCCCTCTGACGGGTCACAGGTCGATACGGGGCGTCGTCTCCGACAGTACACGTACCGTCGTGTGGCGGCGCCGGCGGCCGCGCCCCGGGGAAGGGCCCGGGCCCGGCGCGTGAGCCGGGACGGCGCAGGTCCAGCTCCACAGCCGAGCAGCGCCGTGAAGACAGCGCGTCCGACAGGAACTTGCCGCTGCGAACGGAGACAGACGGAGGGTAAGCCGCTGTCATGTGGGGTGGGAATGCGCGAAAGTTAAAAACGACGGAGCCTGCAAATCAAACAGCCCTTTTGTACGATTAAAAAAAAACATGGATAGTTATGATACCGGGGCATGGCAGCGCAGGGCCACGTAGTGTTCTACCGTCACCTACCGCATCTCGGAATTACACGGATCGCATTACGTAACACCCTTCCCTCCCTCCCGTTCACCCGCCTGTCCACCCGTTCCGCTGACCGCTCCCTCACCTCTGTGCGGGGCCGGTGCCGGCCGGCGGCGGCGGCGGCGGTCCCGGGCCGGGCGGCGGCGCGGCGCGCTCGTCCAGTCCGCCCAGACCGAAGAAGCTCTGCGGCGGCGCGGTGTTGTGGTTGAGCTGGTCGGCGTTGCAGGCCTCCAGCAGGGCGGCCAACTGCAGTTCATTGTCAGTGACACCCGGCAGCAGCGTGCTGCTCGTGCCAGAGCACGTCGGGATGTAGGCCGTCGACACTGCGAAAACGCACAGACAGTTACACAGTACACACACTGAGTGGGCATGTTTGCGTCGCGTCAAAGCATGATATATTGGCGGGCCTGGGAATAACCACCCAGTTATGATAAAGAATCATGAACATATCATAACAATGCAATAATATTTCCGCAGCCAGTGCCGGCAGCTCTAGTGTTATTAGTCCGCTGTTCCACCACCGGCAAACCCGTGTAGGGCTGGAGGCCCGCCCTAGTGTCAAGTCTACTCGGCCACGCCGTGCAGAACCGTAAGCCCAGCCCGGTAGACAACCCACCTGTCGGCTCGCGTCGGAAGTTGTCCATCAGGCCGAAGGAGGAGCTGACGCCGGTGCCGTAGCCGGTGGCGGCCACCGCGTCTTTGGGGGCGGCCAGCGTCGACAGGCCGCCGGCCGGCTGCTCACCCCCGCGCCGGGAGGACGCCGGGAACGGGAACACGCCCGAGCGGGTCTCCATTCCCGACTGATGGCGGAGAGAAGCGACGGTCAACACATTGTTAACATATTTGGAAAGCTCGCTTATTAGACACAATAACTACGGAGTTCACACTGCAGTTATGCCCCGACAAAATAACCACACAGGATTGGTACTTGCAGCTAACCGATATTGGTTCTACGACATCAATTTACATTGCGGTGATTGGTGGAAAAGCCAACAGGCGCGAACCCAAAAACGCGCTTACGCCATGAATAATCATAGACCCATCAGAGCGCATCGCATTGGTTTACATTATTAACCACACTAGGCACCGGACAATTTGATAACCTCCACTCCCTGGCTGTCGGCAGTCGATAGGCAGCGACGAATGAAATGACCATTCTAAGCTCGGCTTGCCATAGGAAGCAGGAAGACGTAGGACAGTACCGTTATCGCTACTTTACTTATGAAACCGTACTCGAAATCCAGCAGATAATGGGCCATCAGAGTAACGACGGGATCAAGCCTCTGCGTGCTTCTCATTGGGACTTAGGGGCTTTAGGGCGGGCTCAAACCACACCGAGCCGTTTGCTCATATGGACCACAACAGACTAGACAAGGGGATGGAGTAGCCCTTCCTAGAGACAAATGACGCATCATTTCGCAAAACGCAGGCGAAGACTGGGGGACAAAGCCACACGATGACACAAAGACATCGACGGACCCAATACAAATGACTCGTCTCGACTGGCATGCTGACAGATACTTTGCAAAAAGCGAAAGTGACAGCCAATCGTCTCAGCGAGGACCAGTCTGTTGGCAAATATCTGGAAATTAATCATCGTTTTACTCTGCGTTTTCGGAGATATTGAACGTTTTCATTTTTAGTCCCCTACCACCAGAAATGTCTGTCAATCATGAACTAACAGCGCACGGGACCGTACAAATGCCACTGAATGAGTGAGAACGGAGCCAAAAAAAACGTTTGAAACGACAAACAAAATACGTTTGACAAAACTTATGAGCCTTTTTGAAAAAAAAAAACACCACGGAAGTGTTGTTGTCGTTGTTGATCTGTGAAAGTTCCCTGGCGTTTCCAATAACGTAAGATTCAAAACATTCTGCCGGAAAACTTGGATGACGATAATAATTTAGCACCCGCTCGCAGTCCTTTCAGCAATGGACTACCGTTCTTCTGTAGCATCTGACTAGCAATATTTTCCACCGCGGGACTGACCTGGTTGAACGTCTTGACGTTGTTGAGCAGCCCGAGCGGGTCCGAGTCGAACGACCCGACATCGCCGGCGCCACCCAGATCCGCCCTGGTCAGCTGCTGGTTCAGACTCTCCAGGCCCAGCTGCGGGGGCGCGGCCGGCGGGGTCAGTGGGTGGACGGTCAAAATAATTTACCCGTGGTAGGTTGAGCCAAACTGCCTCAGAGCAGGCAGTTTGACTCAACCTACTCAAATGGAGAACTCAGCAGACCACGTGAAGGTCTGCTGAAGGTCTCCATGACCACCCAGCCACACTGTGACACCTTTTTTCATACTCGAGCAAGTCAATTGAAGTCTCTTGCTGGTATCACGCTGGTGCTGCTAACCTCAGCAGCTGTACGCCGTGTATCCTAAAGTTCTGCCGTGTAATGGCGAAACCGATTGTGTCGTGTCAGAGGTCATAACCTCAGGGCAGAGGTCACCCGAACGTAATCAGTCTTGCCTTAGCACGGCAGAGTTGCGCGCCAGTGACGGTGGTCTCTCACCTCTGATAGCTCGTCGCCATTTGTACTGATGGTGGAGAGGAAGTCGGCGTCGATCGAGTGCGCGCCACCGGACGAGGAGCCCGAGCTGAGTTGCTCCCAGCCGCAGCTCCACGACCTGTGTGGGCACAACGGTCACGTATTGAACAGCTTGGTGTGACTGATGTTAGAAAAATGCGACCAAAGAATGGTGGGAATTGCACTGAAATTCGTAACAATAAAAGACAGATAAACTTGGCTAATTCACCTCCTCATGGAGCAAATGGTCGACTGAATAAGAACTTGCAAAATAAAAAAGCTTTAAACTGACAGACAGCTGCATAGGTCCACATCACTGCCATCACATGCAACAAGTCAATATACCTACTAGAGTGCGAATCACACAGCTGTATATAAAAAACTGGGTTTGACTCAACACTGACCTGCCCTCATCCTGGGAGAGCCGGTCGTTGAACTGCTGATTGTCCTCGGCCAGGTTCCACAGCCGCAGGTCATTGCCGCTGCCCGACGGCACGTTCAGGCTGCTCAGGGCGTCCTCCAGACGTCCATTTGGCTGCGGTAGCAGCGACAAACCGGCGGTGTCACAGGTTGGAAGCTAGCTTACAGAAATGCACAACCACTATCTGACTTTGATAATATGAATGTTTATCAATGGTAAATACCTATAAAGAAAAGCACAACTCCTCAGATGCTATCCAATGATGCTAACTACTGGGCAAGCAAGTACTTATGAAACAGACATGAAAAATCATGTCACCCATGGTTGGCAGAGCAATGAACTGGACAACCATTGAGAGAAGTCCTGGGCATGGATTAGGATTAGGAATACTTCATCCATGCCCTGGGCTTGGGTTGCTCTGGCTCTGCATACATGAAGCTCCTGGTGGGGGTGACTTTCAACTGATGGAAGCAGCCAGAGCCACTGTAAGCCCATGAGTAATAAGTGCGTTAGTCCACATGATCATGATCAATTTTGACCTCAAAAGGTACCTAGGTACATTAGTTATCAGTATTTTATGAATCAGCCAGCATATGTCATGGGTAATGCTAACACAAGCTATGGCTAGTGTGAGTTCTAGCATTGCCTCTCTATCCATTGCCTCTCTATCAATACAAAGCACCTGTAAAATAAATATGCATTGAGTGTGGTTAATTTAGAGATATTGATTTATTTTATGGCATTTAAAATGTATGTCAAATGAACAGACAATTTTACTAGCAGAACATGCTGAATACTGAAGCAGGTGACCATATTCTGATTTGAAGGGTACCATCATTGTATAGGACATTGGCATTCATAGCACCAATGCCATGGCATTCATGACATAATACTTCAACCCAGACAAAGTAAATATTGAATTATATTTTTTCTAAAAATCTGAAACTTGATAGAAGTTAAGTTAAAAAATAAAGTATAAACACTGTGCACTGCAAAGTGTACAGTCAGCATGAAGTAAGATGCAACCTTAGATGGACATACCTGACATACTCCGAGGAAGTCATTGTTGCTCTGTTTGAGGCCAGAGCAGGCTGACCAAGGTGAGAAAAGGGAGACAGTTTCCTTTTCAGTCAGCATGTCTTGGTCATTATGTTGGAGTCCCTCTTAATCCCTGAAATAGGAAGGCCAGGTTGTGCATCAGTTGCAAGTACCACAATAAATAGCAGCAATACCACCTCTATAACACTTGATTGATGTTATTTACATGATATGGAAGAAAATAGTAGGTGTGGTTCAGTCTCACTTCACAATAGGATCGAGTAAAAAGTGTGAAACCTATCTGCCACTTAACAGTACACAGGCATAACAGTCACCTCAGCTAGTCTGTTCAGTGTTCTCATATGCAAGTTTCCAAAATCCAAACCATGCATTGCTGGCACAAACTTAAATCAAGCAGTCCTTTCCCAAAGTATGTGAATTATTTTGAGAAATGGAGCAACAGCACAGGAAATAGGGAGCCTAAAAGACCAGGGAGTTAGGTCCTAGACTTGAAAACATTCAGAACAATATATGCAGCCATAAACAGCAAGCAGTTATTTCCAAGCCCCATTTCAACAATTAGTTCTTAGTAGTTCATTAGGGTTTACTGGCGCGTCGACAGTGGTGGTCATTTTGCGCCCACCATTTCAACAGTGTGCCGCTCATTAGCATCTTCTAGCAAATCAGCTACGCTGCTGTGCAAAGGCAAAAACTACTATGTGAGGTCAGAGTCTGACTTCACATAGTAGTTTTTGCCTTTGCACAACAGTACTGTCCTCAGGTTCTGATTGGTTGAGCCTGATGTGTCATTTGTCAAAACTTTGAGAAAAAATTAATAATGCATTGCAGACTGCAGACTAGGCAATGCATTGTTGATTTACATATCCTAATTGTAATAACTTAGTCATATTTCAGTATGCTTTAGAGGGTGCTAAGCATTATTTCAGAACCAATCTTTTCCTTGATCATATTTTGATTGATCATGATATTTTCAGAGTGGAACAATTAGTTCAGGCAGTCCAAGTGGTTTTCGTCAGAAAGGTACTAGGTAGGTACCAAAAGCAGTGTCATTTTCAGATCCTTCATACAGGGCCCTATGACTTTGAGAGGCAGTGTTGTCACAGGACCATTAAATAGAGCACTCCAATTTTAGCTTATTTCCCTGGTACCTAAGTCACCAACTGAGGTAAAGCACAGGTAGTAAATCACTTTTTGGTCCTATAGTGCACACGCACAGTCCCTAATACTTCTGATCTTGGATATCAAGCAGAGGGCTTGAATATAACAGGATTAAAAAGAGTAGCACAGCTGCAAATAAGCAGATTTCAAGAAGAAAGCGAAAGACAAGCATGGGTCAGTCATGTTCCTAGACAAAAGCTGCGCGGCACCGGTAAGCCCGGCGAGCTCCCATGCTGCACAATCAGCACCATAGGTCTGTAGCAGCCGTCATATGTGTAACTATCGTTAAAAAGTATATAATTCAATATCCATGTGAGAAAACCTTACATCAATGTCCATCAATCACATAAACAATACCTCACCCACACGACCACACCACACAACCACGGCGAACTTTGTCGACCCATGGTGCGTTCGTAACAGGTAAGAGAAATAATTTTGATTATTTTGTCATTCAAAGACTTTTTAAGAATACGAAAATAGAAGGAAGATAAATAAAATATGATCTTTTTATGAATTAATTGTAATCAAACTACATATTTTGCCAATACCACACTTCTAAAAATGCAACAGGTACGAATCCAAATAGGACGAACGCAGCCTCTGGTGAACCGGAAAAAACAACTTTCAGGCTAGCAGACTAATACTGAGGAACATTTAAGATTTATTTTATTCTTTTTCAAGACATTTTATTACGTACTGAAGAATTGTCAAAAAAACACAACTCCGTAATAAAAAGGCTTATCTTATTCATCCCAAACGAAAAAATATTTTCAAAGCGATTTCAAGTTTGTCAATTTCCATACCGAAAAGTTTAGTTTTGTTGCTGTTTGGCTTCTACATGGTAGCATCAGATTTGGTATAATTTGCTTGTTTGTCTCATTTCTTGCGCAACAGTTTCAAATTACTTCACAAAAATAAAAAAGCTAATGGCGTAGTGGAAACTGGAAAGTGGATATTGCTTTGTGTTCAAGGTTAAGACGACAAAAACATTGGGATTTGTTAAGGTAAGCCCAAGGCTATATAAACCGGTAAGCCCCTCAACGGCCCGTTCATATTCAGATTCTTGGTGTAATTCATGCTTCACTGTAGATGTTAAAACCGCAGTGCATATCAATATAAATAAACAAAACACTAAAAGATAAAAGGCGTTAAGCGAATGCAATCCATTGCTTTTACTCGTGGCCATCAGCCATCAGCAAGGACCTAAGAGACAAGAGTTGCTTGTCCAGTTGTCCCCCTTGCCTTTTGGCCTCAGTGTGCACCCTGCTGGGCTGGGGGCGTTTTTGTGCCCTGCTGCCGCCAAAAACGCGCCGCACAGCGCTGCTGTTCATACATCTTTTCCGCACATGTACAATTTTCAGACCCTGGTCATTCAAGGTCAGGGCATGTCAAGTGACATTACTGCAGAAAACTTCAAATGCCTGCTGTACTGTAGCCGGACTGGAAAAAAATGCACGTTATGCCGAATATGTCCGGCATAGTAGTGGGATTGCGCTGAAAATTTTAGCACGTCCAGCGTAACTTCGTTTGGGCCGAATTTAGTGCATGACACATGACAGCGGCTGAATTTTCAGTGCAGGGTAGCCACATGATTTTTTCCGAAAGGCGGTCACCAAATGTAGTCGGCGCGCTGGTCAATCAATCAGCAGATTCGCACTGCTCTGGAGAGGTTTCGGGATGAGACGTCCACTCCCCGGTCATCGCGTTCTCGAACTGGCGAGCCGCTTGAGTCTACTCTGCGGAGGAGCGGCCGTCCAGGTGAGGCCTCAACCCTCGGCGTGGAGTAAGGTATGGAAGACCTTGTTGAGCATAGCCATAGCCAATACTGCAGTGGGTTCCTGCCCACTGAGGTATCGAGGGAATGAGAGCACGGAAGACCTGGCGAAACAAGCGGCCGCCCTGCCCTCAAATGCCCGCTTGCTAACTAGGGCGGTTCATTGTGCGGTCTCGCATCAATGGCGCGACAACTGGTCCGAGTCACTATTCAAGCCACTCCTCGGGAGCACGCCGCCGCTCCCTATCCCCGGAGAGGACAGAGAGGACGCCGTTTCGGTGCACCAGATGAGGGCGGGCCACTAGGGCCGCTCGCTCCAGTACGTGCACCCAACGTGCACCGAATCGGCTGTCTCCAGTCCGCGCAGTCCGCGGCGTGCCAGCAGTGCCCAGACAAGCGGTGCCACGCGGCGCTCTGCGGCGTGTGCCGAGAAGAGGCTGATGTGCCGTAGCACGTGCTGCTCCGCTGTTCGGCCCTCGCTGACTCCCGGCTCCCGCCAGCCTCAAACACACCGCTCCGCCGATTTTTGTGGCTCCGGAACTTCCGGTTCCAGCCTTGTTTCACGGCACGACGCTTCAGTGTACTAAGCGTATTGAGGTATTGGATTTCCATGGAAATAATAAAAAAACTTTCGGATGCTCAAACATGAGAGAGCGTCCAAGGCCCAGGAACACTCTGGCCAAGGCCGTATAACTCTGGCTAGTTGATATAGCCTTGATCGGTAGATGTGCACATGTGCTTTATATAAAAGTCAGTGGCTTGATTTTGGCACAAATAGGCTCCAATTTTGACGCAAATCATGCAGGAATTTCAGCGCAAAATAGCTTGCGCCGAATTTCGGCACAAGAGGGTCTCACGGGCGTCCGGCGTAGTGTAGTGTATGGATGCTTTCCAGTCTGGTACTGTAGCTACACGGACTTGATGATCACTTTGATTTGAACCATTCAGCAATTGATAAGAGTAACAGTATACATAAAGTGTATATCTCAGAATTTTGATATCTGTGACCCAGGGCTGTGGAGTTGGAGTCAGAGTCAGAGTTGCAGTCGGTCGGAATTGACAGTTCTGTCCGGGGTCAGAGTCGGAGTAGCCAAAATCTTACCGACTCCATCTCCGGCTCAACGTCATGCACTGCACCTGCTTGATTGACGATATTGCGCTCGAAATTAGATTTTGTCGAAAAAAGATCATTTTGCTGTTTTGGATGAACGTTTTCAGCGAAAAAAAGCAGAAGACTGTGAATTCCCCACAACCTGCTTTTTCTAATGCATATTTGCAACGTCAAGCCTTAGAACGCACAAGAGATCGTTGCAGGCAAGATAAGAACATCTCCATTATGAACTTTAATATCAGGATATGGATTTTAATAGAACTGTCCGGAGTTGGAGTCTGAGTTGGTATCGGAGTCGGAGTCGGAGTCGGAGTCGATTTTTGAAGCCGGAGTCGGAGTCGGAGCCACCCTAAAATTCATCGACTCTGCAGGTCATGAAGGTCACCAGCAGTTTTTTTTTTTTGCTATAACTTTTTATAGAGACGTGCTAGAGCGTTGAAAACAAGTCAGATGTGTTCAGCTCGACGATACGGATCGACTAATATGCAGCTTGACCATTTCCGGTCAAGTCATGACCTTGACCTGATGGCTATAAAATTTTCAAAATGACCTTTAAACGTCACCTTAATAGATTCAACGCGTCTCCACGAGAGGAACACGATGCTGGCAAAAATAATGTTGTTGCTTTCTTGAGTCAACAGAACAACTTTTTTTCTTAAAAACAGCTATTTTTAGTTTTTGCCCTCAGGAGGGTAAACCGTAGATCTGAGATCAAATCTGAGAGCAATATTCAGAAAGGCATGTGAAAGAGCTACCCAATGCGCTTTTATGCGGCGCTGTGGCTCTATTGGTTCCCGAGTTATGCGTTGGGTGTTTCGAAAAATTGTTGAAATAGACAAAATGTGACCTTTGGTGACATCTGGTGATCTGACCTTTGACCTGATCTAAAAAAAAATGACTGAAGTATCTCCGTCATAACTTTTGACGTTCTTGCGAATGCCACTTACCGCGTGTTGCTACGTGGCCTAGGAGCCAAGTTAAATGGGGGGCGTTTACCCCCCCCCCCCAGCACGAGACGGAAAACTCAGACTCCCAGCATGGCGCGGGTTAATAGCAGTGCTCGGGCCTTAGGCATGTCTCTCAGGCCTAACCGATCAGTCTTCTTGAGCCCTGCGAAGCCCGGCCACCAAAAGGGTACGCTGTTCACACCTCACATTGCCATTCGCCACACTCGGGTATTACGGGTCTGATTTCCGTGTTTTCGCTAAGTGGGTTTTCGATTCGAAGGTAGAGTGAAGAGACTTAGCGAGTGATGTTAGCTTTTGTAAAGTCTCGTCATCTTCTGCAGAAATTGATGAAATAGTCTACTTGCTCGGAAATTCCTTCCTTCGCCCATGCGTAAAAATTTCGGTGCTCGGGGTTATGCCGAACTTTGAGCCTAAATTTCAGCGCAATCCGTCCATAACGCCGGACGGCGGACATGTCGACGGTTACATGATTTTTTTTTTTTTAAAATCTTGCTTGACACTTCCGCTCGTACAGAGCTCACTCTCGCACTCGCTTGCTTGTCGCCTAAAAGTAGTATTACAGGTCATTAAAACCTGAACCATCTTCGATGGGGGTTAATATCGAGAGAATGGAACTAAACATGAGCAGACTTGCATTTAGCTTTACCAGTTTTACTGAAGGTATTCCCACCTCTGCATTCTCGTTTGTATCATCTTACCATATTTTCCTCGTGTCCACAGGCTGAGTGACACTTCCTCCGGTACAATGAAGTCGATCCTGTCTGGCCGGGCGGCCAGCGACTGGTCCAAGTCTCCCGATCAGACCCTGTTTCGCGAGCTGCACTGGTTCGTCAGCAAGGCGCCGCCGAGCGCCACAATGCGCGGGCCGCTGGCCGCCCGCCTGGAGCGGCTGTCGCGGCCGGAGCGGCGCGCGCTGGTCTCCCAGGTGGGCGCCGAGGACGGGTGCTCGCCGCTGTTCCTGGCCGCCAAGGAGGGCCAGCTGGCGCTGGTCGAGTACCTGCTGGACGTCTGTGACGCCGACATCGAGCAGCGCGGCGAGTACGAGGTGGCCAACGACCGGACGCGCCACCGTGTGACGCCGCTGTGGTGCGCCGCCGTGGCCGGCCGGCTGCCGGTGGTGCGCTGCCTGTGCCGCCACGGCGCCGACGTGAACTGCCAGTCGGACTCGGGCTCGACGCCGGTCCGCTCCGCCTGCTTCATGACCCACCTGGACATAGTGGTGTACCTGGTGACGGAGGCCGGCGCCGACATCCTGCGGCCCAACCACAGCGGCGGCACGTGCCTCATCAACTCGGTGCAGAGCGAGCCGCTGTGCGACTTTCTGATCCAGCACGGCGCGCAGGTGAACGCTGTGGACATCCAGCACAAGTCGGCGCTGCACTACGCCATCCAGGAGCACCGCGAGGAGACCACCCGGCTGCTGCTGCGACACGGCGCCGACCCGTTCGTACTCAGCAAGTGAGTGCCGGCCGCCGCCCACCGGGCCGCGGCATTCACTATTCATGCCCGTTTAGGGTCCGTTGTGGCCCGTTTGGGGTCCGTTGTGAAGCATGCCATCATTTCAAACATTCATGATTGATGCCATATGCTTTGGCATCAGTGATGAATGCTTTGCCGTTTCATATCATTCAATTTCTTTGCAAATGCCTCTGATTTTATCATAGTCAGACGAAGGTAATTATCTGTGAAATAGGTATTACCTTAACCAATCTCTGTTTTCTCTTCATAGGACATCAGAGTTTGCATGTGACCTCTTAGTCCTCGCGCCCGTAAAGTTTCTCGCCTGTTTTACTTGGTTTGCTTTACTTTCGCTCAAGCATTTTATTTCTGTCCCGGCTAAAAGTACTTACACATGATATTATTTGAGCCCGGTAATGAGTGGCGGATCCGAGTCGCTCCGGCGCTGTTGTTTGACCGCAGACATTATTTCAGGAGTAGAGGCCGTGGCCACGCCGCAGGGAAGGTAGTAACGTGTTGGTAGACAAGACCATGTCTGGTTATATGACACGTTTGACTTGACAGGGGCTCTTAATTATCCCGTCATCCCGAAATTTCGCGTTCGGGTGGCTAACTTTAGAACCTGCCCGTTAAGCTTTACGCTGCTGGTTTTTGATCTGATAACGCTCACTGGTTTTAAACACAAAACTAAATTGATAAAAATATGCGTTTCACCTGGATAGGCCTTTCACCAGGCGTGTGGAAATAAACGCCTGGACCGCGACTTGTGCCGCTTTTCATCGTATAATCGCACACCGTCTCACAATAAACATGTTGCAGGGCTGGAGATGATGCTCTTCAGACTGCCTGCCTCAAGGGAGATGCCACAATATTCGCACTTCTTAAATCTAAGGTAAATGCTATCACCTATTTAAGTATTCCTCTATTGAATAAATGCTCAACTTGAAGTTTTTGTTTTGTATTGTGGAGCATTATTGTTGTTAAAAAGCTTCGCGCGGAAGCGAATACCGGATCACCTATCTAGGCTAGGTATCATAACTGTGATGGCTGTGCCAATTGATTGTGAATCATTGATATGCAGCTCTTTGTGTTATGTTTTTCATCGTTTTCTCTCAAACGTGTTATGGGTAGCATAAATCAAGCATCGACGGATGTTTCTTGTTTGCACTTCAATCGACGCCCTATTTGTTGGTATGCGTCGTAACCCGCCTCCGATGACGTCACAGGTGCAGTACAGCCAGGAGCGTCTGGCCGACGCCTACGAGCTGATCGGCGCCACGTTTGTCGACGAGAACCGCGACATCAAGACGGCACTGAGCTACTGGCGACAGGCGCTACTGATCCGCTACAGGGACCCCGAGAACCCCATCGTCAAGAGATTAGCTGAACCCAATAAGGTGAGAAGGCGATAGCCTGTCTGGATAAGATATTGGCGTGGTCGGTGGTGCAAGCAGTTTATGAAGAAGAAAAATATATGGAGAGGAGAGTAGTTTCATTCACAGGATCTAGTAGCCTTACTTTGATGATGGTTTAGTATTCCTGGTCCGTTTTTATGATCTAATAAAGACATCATCCGTTTCGTCGCTTTATATTTTTTGATTTGTGAAGTCACGCCGTTCCGTCACGCCGCTTCTGATGCAGTGTGTCTCTCACCGGTCGATGCAGGTGTACCTGAATCAGCTGGAGTTCTCGACGTTTGAGGAGCTGGACGACCTCCGTCTGGACTGGGACGCCGTCAAAATACAGAGCCTCATCGTCACCGAACGAGTCTTGGGTGTCACACACAAGGTGGGCTCAGGACTCTGCAGTTTTAAAACAGACGATGTGGAGGGCGTTGTCGGTTCAGTACCTTGTTATACAGTCTTACGTGTGAGGCCTCCCGCCTCAGTCAGTGATCCGTCACCAGTTAAACGCTCAGACATTCTCACTTTCCGTCTTCTCATATTAGGTTTTGCGCGGTGCTGTTTTAGTGAGCGAAACTTTAACGGTGCAGTTAGTGTTCGGCAATAACCAAAAGGCAAGCGCTGGCCGTACACCTGCACACGCCAACTTGATGAATCATTGTAGTGTGGATCAATGTTCAGTCTCACCCCGGTGTCCTGACCTGCCTGTCCCCTTGTCTACCTTTCAGGACATGACGTTCCGACTCATGTACCGGGGTGCCGCCTACGCCGACTCGCTTCTCTTCCAGCGCTGTATCGACCTGTGGCTGTACGCGCTCAAACTGCGTGTCCGCAGGGACCGCGTGCTGTTCCACGAGTCCTGCTTCACGGCTCAGGTGCGTCCCGGGATGGTCGATATTTGTTGGGGGTGTTTCCGCTGTAGATGGCTGTCAGTTTAGAGAGGAAGCTGGGTAGGGCAGATAGCATGTAGTCAACGCTCGGAAATTTAAGCTGTGTAGTGTGCAAATTCACATCCTGAAGAGTAAAGTCACTGCTTAGTTCGATGTTGAAGATAGGAATTTCCTTTACTTCCGATGACCCTACAAGACTATAGTGTGCTCCCACTGATCATCCCGCATCCCCACACCCTCCCCAGTACTTGTGTCTGTATAACTAACTCCCGTCAGGCCCGGGTACGTGCACCACTTACACTCCCCTGTATCCGCCAGGCCCTGGTACTCCACTAACACTCCCCCCCCCCGTCTCCGCCAGGCCCTGGTACTCCATAAACACGCCCCCTGTCTCCGCCAGGCCCTGGTACTCCACTAACACTCCCCCGGCTCCGCCAGGCCCTGGTACTCCGCTAACACTCCCCCCCGTCTCCGGCAGGCCCTGGTACGTTTGCTGCTGGACGTTCAGGAGGAGCGTCACGGCGCCAGCGTCTCTCCTGACGTGCTGCAGTTCTGTGACGTCTCCGACACTCTGTCGGTGATCAGCTCCCAGATGGAGGAGGCCATCCGACTGGTGCAGCTGCGGCCCGTCTACCAGCGCCAGCAGAAGGACTTTGACGTGCTGCTGGTGACGCTCACCCGGCTGGTGTACCTGCTGCTGCACGTGCGCTGCTCCGACCAGCAGCGCGCCCTGCACTGGAAGCGCCAGCTGTACCGGCTGCTGAAGCTCCGACCGCGCACCTGCGCAGAGGGCAACACGCTCCTTCACCTGGCCGTGTCGGCCAGCGTTCAGCCCAAGTCGCAGTTCGACGACGCCCTGGTGGGTGGAAAGGCAGAGTGGCCTGGAGGCTGATTATGAGAGCGGGGTCGATTAGTTTGGTGTTTTGAAGAGAGTGATTTTATTGTTTCTGACATTGCTGGGCGGCTATTGCTTAAATCTCAGTGGTGTCGCTCATCTAGGGTTCATTCCATTCTTACCCCTCCACTGTTCGCAGCACATTTTTGACACGCGGTTCAAGTCTCATGTTTCATCACGCCCCCCCCCCCCCCGTCGTTCGGCTGCTCCTGACGCGCCTCTTTGTGTGCCGCTACCAGCCGGACATCTTTCCGAGCGCCGAGGTGGCTGCGGTTCTTCTCGAGTGTGGGGCCGATGTGGACGCCACCAACAACGCTGGCGTGACGCCGCTGCTGCTGGCGGCTCGCGGACCTATCTACGGGAACAGCGTGCACGCTCCACTCAACACCTCTACGGCGGCGGTAAGGGCCATGGGCCGGGAACTGGGGACGGGACGAATATACACTCCCGTCCTCCCAGGTCACCTGCTGGGGAGTGGGGACTTATCGCCTAGAGAAAGTGCCTCTTCGAATATCCAGATGTAAAACAGATTGGCCTAGCTCCCATTAGAAGCATCTTTCGTTTTGATAATTGCGCCTTACTGAGTACTTCTGCTATCGAAATTATTGATCAATTTCTGATAATACCTATCTATGTAGTTAATTGTTTTCGTCACGCCCCTCCCATCACTTAAGGCGGCCGCACACTAGGCCATTCGGCGGGCGACATTCCACAAAAACGTAATTCCGTAGCGACATTACGCTTTCGTGGACGCCGAATCAGCTGCTGAAACGACAAAATTACCAGCCGACCGGTGCCAGCCAGCTGTCCGCGGGTAGAGTGCGCATGCGCGCGGACAGCCGCGGAGTTGCGGAAAAAGCTGGACCGGTTCAGCTTTTTCCGCGGCGACGCCGCGGACACCCGAAATTGTGGAAATTGAAACTCACCAACTGTTGATGGAGCAGCCGAGAAATAGACTTACTTGATAAAGTATCGTAGCGGCAGTGACGGCACTTCTTTTCCCATATTAGATTGTTTTATACACTTCATTGGTTATTCTTATAGCAGGTTGCTATGTGCCTCTCCACAATTGTCTTTAGGTTTCTTGCATTTGTCGACAAACACGGCTGTTAACATTAATCAAGAGCTTTATTTTTTTTTGCAACTTCCTCCAGAAATTATGTCAAATTAATAGATATTCAAAACTTTATTTTACAGAAATATAACATAATATAGCATATTGTATTTGCTTAAATGTATTTAGTTTGCATTCGTTTATATTTATCATAAAATATTTCACATAAAGTTCCTGAAAATACTAAGTAGAAAATCGCACCGCCGAATGGTCCCGTAAAATGCTGAAAACAAGCGGAAAGCCGCTGTAGGAATGTCGCCGGCGACATTCCGCTTTTGCGGAATCTGCCCGCCGAATGGCCCAGTGTGCGGCCGCCTTAATTAGTCATGACTTTTCTAATCATCGCCTTTTCTCATCATCCCCTCCCCTCGCCATCCCTCTGCCTCATTGTTTACCTCTGTCTTCACTCTACCCCTCTGACGCTCTCCCCTCCCGCAGGTGGTTAACGTTCTTCTGGAGGCCGGAGCGCACGTGGACCGTCGCGTGGGCCCGCGTAAACGGGACGCGGCGCACCAGCTGCTCGATCTGGCTCGCCACCGCTACTGCCGCGTGCAGCACGCGCCTCTGCGCTGTCTGGCGGCGCGCGTGGTTAGCAGGTGCGTGCCGCCGTCGGCCGTGCCGTCTCAACTGCGGCCCTGGGTCAACCAGCACTGAGCGGCGGGCTGGAGAGGGGAGGTGGGTAAGTGGGGAGGTCAGAGGACGGGGTGAGGTCGGAAAGAGGAAGAGAGCGCTCGGCGTGTGGCGGGGTCGGTCTCCTTTATGGCGGAGACGAGTTTGCGGACTGAGAAATCTTTGATGCTGGCTTCGAAAACGTTCGAAGGCACGGCAGGAAGTTCAAGGCGAATCAAGGCAATACGGGTGGGAGCTGCGATTGGGCGATCACCGGGACACAATCTTTCAAAAATGCCGTTAGAAGGATTTGGCAACACTAGCTGAAGTTAAGGTGGTAAAAAACGGCTGGTAAAATCAAATCGTTTTCTGCACATTTCAGGCTATAGTATATAATCGTTCCCAGGAATCGCTGTTTACTCGGATACGTATTTGCAAACACGGATATTATTACACATGTTATCAAATGTCGTGTATGAAAAAGAACGGCATTTTATAAGATTGGGCCGACAGCCCCTCCCCGAAGCTGAGTGAAGTGATTATATGCAGGATCTTGAGCACGGAGATCTGTCGATCAGGAAATAAAGGCAGTGCGGTTGGGAGTGATTGGGCGAACCTGGGTCCGTGCCGCTTTCAATAAGTCAGATGAATGTTGGTGGCGCAATCGTAGCGCTCACTGATGTGTGAGTCACACCGTGACCCCTTGATGTGTTGATTGGCCGGTCCGTTAGAGAGCATTACTTTGGACTTGTTTCATGTGGCCACACTAGGGAGGAATGGTCTATCCCTGCAACATTTCCGCGCCTTCCATAAATCTATGCTACTCATCGTTGTACAGTGAAGCACGCTTCGACGATTTGGAGAGTGTAATGTACTTTGTAAAGCGGGCCCTTCCTTGGTGCTCATCTTAGTTAAGTAATTTAGTACTAGGAAGGCCGTTCGGGTCGCCAGACGACTTCGGGGCGCTTGTTGGGTCAATATAGAGCGCCAGGTCACAGTCAGGTCAAAGTCGATCGGGCGTCATGTTAAAGGTCAGCGGGGCGCGAAGTCAATATAAAACCTGGTTACGGCTGATGCACTAGAAAGCGACGTAACAGTAAAATCCTCTTCCTATCCCGCTGTCCCTTTCTTCCGTTGATGAATGCGTTTGTATGTGCATTATCAGCGTATTGCTCCAGTCTGAGTGGGCGCTCCCAGTGCTACTACTTAGTGTGGCCAGGCTCAGCGCTTGTGTCGACCACCCGCGGCCATCGACGCTACTGGGTCGTTCCCTGATAGAGCTTGTGCGTCGCTAGAGGCTCGGGTTCTCTTACTCCTGTGTGTTCAGCTGTAACTTTCGCGGCGAACTGTGGAAGGCTTTGGTTCTGTTTTGAAGCCGTCGTGACCTGTGACGTGGTATCCTACCGAGAGACGGACGTCATTCGCTGTCGCGGCCCGCAGTTTTTCTGTTTTGTCTCTGGTTGAAGCGTAGGGTGTCTTGCCTCGAACGTGAACGTGTTTCCGTGTGCTATTTGCAGTGGGACACAGGGATAGGTGCTTCCCTGGACCGGGCTGGGCTGGGTGTTTTCGATGTTCTCTGAACCGTTCATATCGTGCTCTATTTTGAAAGTGTGGCTCGCCGTTCGTTCGCGCGGGCACCATCTGCGGTGCACCGCTGGTGAAGGAGAGGCTTATGAATGAGTCTTACGGAGTCAATGTATATCATATATATTCCCCGTGATGTGTTCCCGAAACTCACAAATAAAGGACTCACGCCGAAAATACGTATTTTGTTGTAAAATGTATATCTATTCGTTGACAAACCGTCAAGAGCCTTCTTAAATTTAATCACGACTTACATGCCTACGACTCAAAGCTAATAAAATAGACGACCGCGCCCCATTCGAACCATAAAATCTCGTGGCTCAGCATCTAACACAACCATAAAAGTGACGGTTAGCAACGGCCTCGTTTACCCAGCTGCCGCACCGTCGCGTTACCTCCCTGTGTCGCACTGCGCCGCACCGCTGCGCCCCAAACAGGCTGAGCGCAAAGACCACGAGTTCAGCGCACTCAACAATCACAGAAGACCGGCGTCGGCGCGTCGGATCAGCGCGCACAAACGAGAAGAGTCCCTGGCGATCGGCCGGAACGCACAACCGCAGCACCGAATCGAAACGTGGGCTCGACCTGGTTCCCAGACAGCCGTCAGGACGGTGTCTGTGCCTCCCAGACAGGACCGGAACGGTGTCTGCGCCTCCCAGACAGGATCGGAACAGTGTTTGTGTATCAGTCCTCACGGGCCGTCAGAAACAAAAAGACAGCGGAAGTTCGACACAAAGTCTGATATCGAACGACTACCTTGCGATTGCGAATCTTAAAAAGACGTTGTAAACCATAAATTTATCAAAACACATTATCGGGTTTTCGCGATCCATTACACTCCCTAATGATTCATCCCAGGAAAGCCACCAGCGTAAAACAAATCAACATTCTTTGAAACGCAGAGTGGTATTTACAAAAGGCACTAATTTAGCGCCTGCGTCATGTCTCCTTCGTCTTTTTGTCTCTACCTCCCTCCCAAATCAACAGCCATCTACATGTCTACCCCTCCGCTTCCTACGCTCCAATGGCAAGAGCCAGGAGGGCGGCCAGGGTGAGCGCGGCGGCTGCCGCCGCTCCCGGCGCCGCCGCCCCCACCAGCACGGGCAGCTCGTCGACGATGTGCAGCTGCCAGCCCATGTGCGGTCGGCTGTAGCTGTGGTAGTAGACGGTGGCCGGCCACGTGTTGTTGGGCGTCACCTCGAGTACGGCCGCCTCGCCGCCCTCGCAGTGCAGCCGCAGAGAGTTGCGGAACCGCTTGAAGTCGCTGAAGTCGTCGTCCAGCCGCCGGTCGCCCGTGTCCTGGTGTTTCCACACGCAGAGCCGACCCGCTGCGGTGACAGAGGTAACGGTCACAACGAGGCACAGTGTGTCCGCACTTCTGCAGCCTTCGCTAGGAGTTGAGCTGTTCCATGGGGCATCCCTGCTACTGGGGCCCTGGGCAATTTCAAAAAAAAAATGCGCGTTGCTAAACCAAGTTTGATCGTAGTAAACGGCACATTTTGATGACATATACCTAAGACGACATGAAAGCGTGTACCTAAGGCTTTTGTCTGCAGAATTCTTAAAAATAGCATTTATGCCAATTAGGGTTTAATCTGCCCTCTAGTTATGGCCATTCATCCGCTCCTGGCTGGGGTTTCTCTTCTCCGAAACAACTCCTCACCTGCAGTGGGCTGGGGGTTTCCCCATCTCATCTATATCCCTCACCTGCAGTGGGCTGGGGTTTCCCCCGTCTGGTGAACTCCACGCCGGCGAGCACGCGGATCTCCCGGCGCGCCTCCTCGTCCAGCTGGCCGTAGCCGCCCACCGGGTCATCTGGTGGCAGTTGAAGACAGTCAGGAGGGGTCCGGCGGCAGTTGGAGAGAGTCAGAAAGGGTCCGGCGGCAGTTGGAGAGAGTCAGAAGGGGTCCGGCGGCAGTTGGGAGAGTCAGAAGGTCATCTGGTGGCAGTTGAAGACAGTCAGGAGGGGTCCGGCGGCAGTTGGAGAGAGTCAGAAAGGGTCCGGCGGCAGTTGGAGAGAGTCAGAATGGGTCCGGCGGCAGTTGGGAGAGTCAGAAGGTCATCTGGTGGCAGTTGGAGAGAGTCAGGGAGGGTCCGGCGGCAGTTGGAGAGAGTCAGAAGGGGTCCGGCGGCAGTTGGGAGAGTCAGAAGGTCATCTGGTGGCAGTTGGAGAGAGTCAGGGAGGGTCCGGCGGCAGTTGGAGAGTCAGAGAGGGTCCGGTGGCAGTTGGAGAGAGTCAGGGAGGGTCTGGTGGCAGTTGGAGAGAGTCAGGGAGGGTCCGGCGGCAGTTGGCGACAGTGATGGGTCGTCCGGTGACCCAGACAGGAATGGTCCGTCGACAAGGACTGGAGTCATCTGATTCTGGTGAGCGTTGGGAGACAGTCAAGGGTGGCCCGGTGACATGGACTAGTGACAGTTGGTGACCGCCAGTCAGCGTCACGAGATGACAGGTCGTCAGGTCACACAAACTTGTAGTTCACCTGAGTCCTGACCTGTCGAATGCTCTAATGTCAAAACAGACACCGTCTCGCCTGCTCGGGGCTGTCGCTGCCCAGAATCACACTTCTCCCGGCTACAAGGAGCCCTTGTAATTCTAACACTTCAACTCACCACACCTGCCTCCTCCCGCACCCCGTGTCCTACCTGTGATAATGAACGGATGGTAGAACTCGGGATCTGCCGGGTTCTTTCCTCCTTCCACCAGAAACTTGTAGGTCTGGCCCCGCTTCAGGTAGATCTCGGGCACCAGATACCCGTGTAGATACCAGGCCAGGCTACTTGACAGCTGACCTGTAAGGCACAGCGGCATCAGGTCAGTCGCGGCGGCGCGGGTGGTGATGGCAGGTCACATGTAACGAAACATGGGGCTTGTGGGATACAACACTTTTTGCACCACCGTCGACTTAGACTATTTAGGTAGACAGTGGACTCCATTCACGCATTTTTGTAGTCCGTGTACACTTCTGATAACTTGTTGCATATGAGCATGATATAAATATAAATTTCTGGTTGTCCGTGACAAGGTGCGCCTAATTTAATCGGCACATGTTACTCGGCATTGTTAACTGCATATAATCACATAGCCATCGAATAAGGGTTTCACCAATTCATTACTGTTCGTGAGGCACGGTTCATCTCGAAGAACACTCCCAGAGAGCGCCGAGCCTTTTTGTAACTGACCTGTCGTTCCCGTGAATCCCCTTCGTTACTGACCTGTCGTTCCCGTGAATCCCCTTCGTTACTGTCCTGTCGTTCCCGTGAATCCCCTTCGTAACTGACCTGTCGTTCCCGTGAATCCCCTTCGTTACTGACCTGTCGTTCCCGTGAATCCCCTTCGTTACTGACCTGTCGTTCCCGTGAATCCCCTTCGTTACTGACCTGTCGTTCCCGTGAATCCCCTTCGTTACTGACCTGTCGTTCCCGTGAATCCCCTCATGCCGCCCGAGGGTCCCAGCCGGGCCGTGATCTTCTGGATGTTGATGTCCGAAAAGTGGAACGGCCCCCACGGCTTCCTGTAACGCACATATCGAAAAACGTAAAAATAAGGGTCACGAGATAGGTAATACGTAATATTAGACAAAGACTGTACACACATTGCACAAATACAGCCTACAAGTCACCTCAAATCGTCCACAATGACTCCACCGGCCGACGGTGACCATCAGTCGTACCGTACCGTTTGGGGTGCTGTACAGATGTGAAGGCCTGGCAGTTGAGCTCCTCCGGCTTGCGGTTGAAGTTGATCTTGATGTTGTGTTTGGGGTAGAGCCGGTGGAAGGTGGGCTTCAGGTCCTTGTCCAGCTTACCGATGGCCCAGATGATGTAGGCGCCCTCCGTGTCGCTGACGAGAATATCTCCCTCATCCCCTGAGAACGTTGGATGCAGCGTCAATAAATGGGTTTAATTAACCCGCGCGGGGCTGGGGGGGGGGTAAATTTTACCCCCCTCGCGAATTTTTGCGATATCTCAAAAACGGCGGCGCGCAGCGCCGCCAAACTTTCAGTACCTTTTCTTACATCAATTTGACACGTTCCCTGAAAATTTGAGCGAAATCCGTCGGAAAATTTTTGAGAAATTGACGTTTTAGTGACGTCATGTTCGCCATTTTCGCCTCAAAAACGGCAAAAGTTCAAACGCCGCTAACATCTTCATTTTTAAAGGAATCAAGACGTAACAAAAAAGGTTATAC
Source organism: Amphibalanus amphitrite (assembly GCF_019059575.1). Classification (NCBI taxonomy): domain Eukaryota; kingdom Metazoa; phylum Arthropoda; class Thecostraca; order Balanomorpha; family Balanidae; genus Amphibalanus; species Amphibalanus amphitrite. The sequence continues at coordinate 2,808 of NW_024882486.1, read as the reverse complement.
GTAATTTTACTTTGTCTATCAAATGGCTATCTCGGTTTTTTTTTAAATTTTGGATTTTGGCCTAAATTTTTTCAAAAAACTGACTTTTTTGGGAAAATCATTATAAAATCCAAAATTTTGAGTCTATCGAAAAAACCGGAATATATGTCAGAGAAGTGGTCTATGTGCACCTACATACCAAATTTTAGAAGAATCGGTTCAAAAATGTGGGAGTTATTCAAAATTTTATGACGTCACGACACACAAATTTTTTGAAAAATGACTTTTTTGGAAGTTCTAGACCTCGTACGGAAACAAAAATAGCACCACTCGATTTGCCGTGAAAAACTGCATCAGATAGACACCTTTTTAGGCCTTAACAACCAACTTCAAAATTTGACCTCACTTGACCTGACCTTGACCTGACCTCGACCTGAAATTCATCCAGAGGTGGTCCATATCACTTATTGAGTGTGCCTATTGAATTCTATGAGTAAAATGACCCATAAAACATGTGTCGCACATGCCCTTTTCTATATTTTGTTTTTTGGTGACCTGACCTGACCTGACCTGACCTTGACCTTGACCTCTGAATGATATTGTATGCAACGAGTATTGTCTTGGTAGCCTAAGAACACGTTTTGGGCGATCAGTCTCAGTCCATGACTCCATTCTTCGGCAACTACGGTGCAAGGCCGATACTGTAGAAACTTGCAATTTGTACCCTTGACCTGACCTTGACCTTGACCTCAAACTTTAAATTAAGTACATGTTTTTAGTAGTTCGTGATGAGAGCTTTCGATTGGCGTTTGAATTGTCCAAATCGGACCATTAGTTCGGGAGATAACAGGGGGGGTAAAATTTACCCCCCCCCCCAGCCCCGCGCGTTCGGCTGGAGACCCCAGCCCCGCGCGGGTTAAACGGGTATCGAAGCAGTAATAGCATTGGAAGTGAACTAACCGAACAACGACAGAACACTGCACATCATCGATGCTGTTTGATGCTTATACCTACGGAGTACACATAGCATCGTGAAAGAAGGCTTCTAAAATGCGCGACACTCACTCGTATCGAAGTCCCTGCGGAATTGGAAGGAAGTGATGCCGTCCTCTCTCGAGCGCGATGTGAACTGGAAGTTGCTGAGACCGCCCACCTTCTCGTCTGGACATACGCCCTTGAAGACGTCCAACACCTTGAGGCACTGTAATGGCGAGGGTGGTCGTCAATGAATAGCACAGGTTCTCAGGGCGAGTCCTGACAATGTGCCGAATCGTTATCAATGACACAAGGATGATGACATATATCATAGTGCCCAGCACTATGATGACATATAATGTATAAGCGGTCTCTACTTTTATCGCTAAATAACGTGGCCTGTGAGGTTTATCGGGCACTTTAACCCTATTCCTGGCGGGGGGGGGGGGCCTCAGGAGCCCCCCCCCCCCCCTGAGGTTTTTTGGTTATATCTCCCAAACGCGTTGAGCTAGGAAGCTCAAATTTTCTGACTTTTCCTAAAAGGCTTCTACGCAACATGTCTGAAAATTTTGAGTTGATCTGACCTCAGGTCAGGTCACCAGAGGCGGTTTGGTGACGCTACCTCAGAAAAGTTTGCAATCACGCCAGAGCTAGAGTTTTTGACCGATCAATTTCTTCTCTTCAGCGTTTAGTTAGGGTACCAGTATGTGCAATTTGTATATCTCGGAATTTTGATATCGGTGACCTAAGGTCAGGTCAATTTCGCGACCTCCCCATTATAAGTCAATGGGGGAAAAATCAACTCCCTGTTTTTACCACTAAAACGGGTCGGAATGGCCCCATATACCATACATGACTTCATATACGATCAACCTTCACTACCTTGAGGTCTGTTTTGCTGTTGGGCAGCTGTGAGGTCATGTGACGTCATCAAAGGTCACCAAAGGTTTTTGGCCAATAACTCCGTACAGGAACAAGATACAGACGCGTGGATGGTCTCATTGTGTTCAGCTCGTCAAGACGCATCGAATGATATACATGATGACCTCGAGGTCACGTGACCTGAGGTCAACCTTTGACCTTGACCTTTCGAGGTCAACATATATATCATTCGATGCGGATTGACGAGAGGATCACGATGATGCCCTTAGTTTGTTCCTATCTTGACCAATTCGAAAGTTATTCGAGAAAAACTCTCTCCATATCTAGTGCCGCCATTTTGACTTTTTCGACCCCTGTGACGTCATCTTTGACCTGACCTGAAAATGACCTTAGTAAAAATTGTAGATTTTGGCCGTGCGTATCCGATGCCGTTTACCGCTTGTCGCTATCTTGCTTCGTTCTCGAGATCTCAGGGGGGGCCGATCGGCCCCCCCCCCCCCGCCAGTTTTTTGTGTCCGGCGGAGCCCGCCAGGATATGGTTAAGCGTAACATCATGCGGGATACCACTGGTGATTCTCGGGACACTGTCACCGGTCAAGATCGAGCGGTATGCCCGGCTCCAGTGTCATCCGCTGCGTCCCGGAGAAGGCGTCAACATGACATAGTGACTCACTCATACGGTATGTATATGTGACCGCATGCACGACATATGGCAGATTCCTGAACGATCACCACCAGAGCTGAGTCACGCCACTCCTCACTCTCCCTCCTCTGCCCTTCCCTCATCCTCTCTTTCCTCCCCTTCCTCACGTACGGCAGTGTGCCGTCAGAGCGTAGTCCTCGTTAAAATTAGGTAGTCCTTTCCTCCCTCTTCTCTCCTCTCTCTCTCTCTCCTTCTCCTCCTCTCTCTCTCTCCTCCTTCTCTCTCCTCGCTCTCCTCTCTCTCCTCTCTATCTCCTTCTCTCTCTCTCT